>NC_143390.1:44003863-44155379 GCF_980474605.1 Leiobunum rupestre
TGTTTCAAAATATAGCTAATGTAGCTTACGTGAAGATAGTATATTTCAAAATATAGCTAATGTAGCTTACGTGAAGATAGTATTTCAAAATATAGCTAATGTAGCTTACGTGAAGATAGTATGTTTCAAAATATAGCTAATGTAGCTTACGTGAAAATAGTATATTTCAAAATATAGCTAATGTAGCTTACGTGAAGATAGTATGTTTCAAAATATAGCTAATGTAGCTTACGCGAAGATAGTATATTTCAAAATATAGCTAATGTAGCTTACGTGAAGATAGTATGTTTCAAAATATAGCTAATGTAGCTTACGCGAAGATAGTATATTTCAAAATATAGCTAATGTAGCTTACGCGAAGATAGTATGTTTCAAAATATAGCTAATGTAGCTTACGTGAAGATAGTATATTTCAAAATATAGCTAATGTAGCTTACGTGAAGATAGTGTATTTCAAAATATAGCTAATGTAGCTTACGTGAAGATAGTATGTTTCAAAATATAGCTAATGTAGCTTACGTGAAGATAGTATATTTCAAAATATAGCTAATGTAGCTTACGTGAAGATAGTATATTTCAAAATATAGCTAATTTAGCTTACATGAAGATAGTGTATTTCAAAATATAGCTAATGTAGCTTACGTGAAGATAGTATATTTCAAAATATAGCTAATGTAGCTTACGTGAAGATAGTATATTTCAAAATATAGCTAATGTAGCTTACGTGAAGATAGTATATTTCAAAATAGAGCTAAGGTTGCTTACGTTATGATAGCACATTTCAAAATATAGCTAAGGTAGCTTACGTGAAGGTGGCTTATTTCAAAATATAACTAAGGTAACCTACGTGAAGATAGCATATTTATAAATATAGCTAAGGTAGCCTACGTGAAGATAGCATATTTAAAAATATAGCTAAGGTAGCCTACGTGAAGATAGCATATTTAAAAATATAGCTTAGGTAGCCTACGTTAAGATAGCATATTTAAAAATATAGCTTAGGTAGCCTACGTGAAGAAAGCATATTTAAAAATATAGCTAAGGTAGCCTACGTGAAGATAGCATATTTAAAAATATAGCTAAGGTAGCCTACGTGAAGATAGCATATTTAAAAATATAGCTTAGGTAGCCTACGTTAAGATAGCATATTTAAAAATATAGCTTAGGTAGCCTACGTTAAGATAGCATATTTAAAAATAAAGCTAAGGTAGCCTACGTGAAGATAGCATATTTAAAAATATAGCTTAGGTAGCCTACGTTAAGATAGCATATTTAAAAATATAGCTTAGGTAGCCTACGTTAAGATAGCATATTTAAAAATATAGCTTAGGTAGCCTACGTTAATATAGCATATTTAAAAATATAACTAAGGTAGCCTACGTTAATATAGCATATTTAAAAATATAGCTTAGGTAGCCTACGTGAAGATAGCATATTTAAAAATATAGCTAAGGTAGCCTACGTTAAGATAGCATATTTAAAAATATAACTAAGGTAGCCTACGTTAATATAGCATATTTAAAAATATAACTAAGGTAGCCTACGTGAAGATAGCATATTTAAAAATATAGCTTAGGTAGCCTACGTTAAGATAGAATATTTAAAAATATAGCTTAGGTAGCCTACGTTAAGATAGCATATTTAAAAATATAGCTTAGGTAGCCTACGTTAAGATAGCCTATTTCAAAATATAGCTAAGGTAGCCTACGTGAAGATAGCATATTTAAAAATATAACTAAGGTAGCCTACGTTAATATAGCATATTTAAAAATATAGCTAAGGTAGTTTACGTTAAGATAGCATATTTAAAAATATAGCTTAGGTAGCCTACGTGAAGATAGCATATTTAAAAATATAGCTAAGGTAGCCTACGTGAAGATAGCATATTTAAAATATAGCTAAGGTGGCCTACGTGAAGATAGCATATTTAAAAATATAGCTAAGGTAGCCTACGTTAATATAGCATATTTAAAAATATAGCTTAGGTAGCCTACGTTAAGATAGCATATTTAAAAATATAGCTTAGGTAGCATACGTTAAGATAGCCTATTTCAAAATATAGCTTAGGTAGCCTACGTTAAGATAGCCTATTTCAAAATATAGCTTAGGTAGCCTACGTTAAGATAGCCTATTTCAAAATATAGCTTAGGTAGCCTACGTGAAGATAGCATATTTAAAAATATAACTAAGGTAGCCTACGTTAATATAGCATATTTAAAAATATAGCTAAGGTAGTTTACGTTAAGATAGCATATTTAAAAATATAGCTTAGGTAGCCTACGTGAAGATAGCATATTTAAAAATATAGCTAAGGTAGCCTACGTGAAGATAGCATATTTAAAAATATAGCTAAGGTAGCCTACGTGAAGATAGCATATTTAAAAATATAGCTAAGGTAGCCTACGTGAAGATAGCATATTTCCAAATATAGTAAGTCCATAACTGAACTATTTACAAAATCAATGATATATAGTTAATTAACTATTTATTATAGATTGTATAAAACTATAACCGTTAAATGAGTAGGATTTTGATCTAACTGCTCTATTTATCCAGGCAACTAGGTTGGCAGGTTTGCCAGAGAATCCTTTTTGGAGCCTACCTGGTTCATGAAATTTTTTTAAAGGTAATTAGAGGGTAGACACTTCAGTAATCAGACGTCTAAATCGTAGGTAATCGTATAATAAAACTAAATTAAATCACCGAAAAAGTACGATAAATCATTAGAATTACTTCACTGAACATTTGCAAAAAATCAGTATAACTATTAAACCGAAATAATTTAGAAAAATAACTGGATATATCACATAAGGTTTTTCGAAACTTAGTAATCAGATGCCATCAACGTATTAAATAATAATAATAATAAGGCACCATCTTAGGCCTAAGTCATCTAGCGACTTTTAAAGCCATTAATTCAGGTGGCCGGGTTACAATGCGTAGGAGGGTGGTGGCAAGCCCTTCATGCCAACAGCTTATTGGAAATTTATTTATTTCAATATACGCGCGCAGAAAAAGCTTTTTAAATATTTAAACGATAAAATGTGAATGTTTTCGCGGTTAATTTTACCGTTCAATCGCTTTTGCATACGTTACACACATTACGTAGCATATACTTCAAATCATACTTAACATAATCACTTATAAGTATGCCTCGTTATAAAATTTCCATAGACAATCTTTCCTAGAAACCTTGTTTCACACGGACCATACATTAAGGGTACCCAAAAATGGAAAATTATTATAATCCTAGCTCTATTGAAAAGGTTGCCATGGAAACATAATATCACGATCGTGAAGCACGAGCCAGTGGCGTATAGCTGATGGTCCGCAGGGCCCGCGGCGCGGGGGGCCCCGCTCACCATAAAAAATGAAAAAGAGGGCCCCATAGAGATTTTGGCGGGGAGGTCTTTGAGTTCTCAGCTACGCCACTGGCACGAGCTAAACTATTGTCAAAGCCCGAAACGATCCAGGAATTCTGGGCGTTTTCAAAATCCGCTCCACTATAACTTCCGTTTCTCTTATATAAGGTTGATGACGGGTATTTCGTCACGGAGTTGGTAGTGACGTAATTTACGTCATATCCCGTGAACAAGGTTCCAGGCATACTTACGACTGTTAAGAGAGATTAAGTTACGGATATTAAAATACAAACTTGACGGTATATTTCGAGCGTTCATTACTTAAAAGCCTTTAGACGGTCATTACATCGCAATCTGTTACGCGAGTCGGCTTGGTCGAAATCACAATAGCATTTAGCCACAACTACGTGTCACATATAGCAACCCGCATCCGCGCTATAACGCGGGAACGGCCACCGCTTTTAATCTAATAAAAATCGAGAGAGAGAGGCTATTAAACAGTCGACCATCATTTCTCACGCTGAACGGCAAAATATCTAAAACCCGGTCCCCCACCCGAAAATGGCGAGTAACCCTCCGCCGTCGATAAGGGCGAAAAGTAACATGTGGCCCGATGTCCCGAAAGTTTGTCCGTATTAATTAGAGTAAGAGTCGCGTGGATTGCGGGCTGCCTGTTCCGCGGTCTTAATTTCGTTTACTTATAGCGGGGCCCGATCGGGTCCCAGCAGCGCGGCCACCGGGGCCTAATAGGCCGGCGCCCGAACGGAGCTCGCCGAGTTGGACTCCGGGGAACGGCGCGGGCTCGGGCCGCCCATCTGCCGCGCACCTGCCGCCGACGACGCGACGAAACGCCCGGCTTTTCTCTCCGCGAAGAGCGTCTAATCAATGAAGTGCTCGAGCGACAGATTGTAAACTTATTACGTAATAATATATGAAATATCGAACATTCGTCGAGGGTTCGCGAATATACCGACTGCACTTCTGTCGCCCACTTATATCACCTTTTGTTTTATAAAATTCATTGATTGTAAATTAAATTATATATATAAAAATAGTTATATATTTAAATATGATTACTTGGATGGCTAGGTAATTTTTCTTCTTTAAATATAAAAATATATATTACAGGAAATATTACACTTTTCCTTAAATTTAAGTTGTCAGTATATGCTTTCTTGCTAAAATATTTTTAAGAAATTAAAGGTATCAATAGATGAATATTTTTAAGAAAATATAATTTAGAAAAAACTACACCTTCGTTAAATTATAAGTAGCAGTAGATAAATATTTTTAAGAAAGATAATTTAGAAAAAACTACATCTTCGTTAAATTAAAGCTATCAGTAGATAAACATTTTTAAGAAAATATAATTTAGAAAAAACTACACCTTCGTTAAATTATAGCTATCAGTAGATAAATATTTTTAAGAAAGATAATTTAGAAACAACTACATCTTCGTTAAAATGAAGGTGTCAATACATAAATATTTTTAAGAAAACATAATTTAGAAAAAACCTACACCTTCATTAAATTAAAGCTATCAAAAGGTAAATATTTAAAAAAAAACATAATGTAGAAAAAAACTACACCTTTGCTAAATGTAAGTTATTAATTAATGCTTTGCTCAATAAATATTTTTGAGGAAACATAATTTAGAAAAATTACATTTTCGTTAAATTTAAGTTATCGATAAATTTTGTTTCTACTTTTTTCATATTAACTGAATATAGAAATGTGATCAACATCATTTTATGCATAAACAATAAATTATATTTATTTTAAGAACGCGCTGTCTAAGTAAATTAACAATTAGGGAGATATCTTAGATAAATGTAATAGCTACTCTTAAAGAAACGTAGCGCTTTGGCGATGAACTCGGGCCCTCTGACCACTGTCAGGACGCAGGGTTCCGTATCTTGACATATTTCAAAGGAATCCCATGTAATTTCCGTTTGAATCCTTCGACCATAAAATATAATAATAGTAATAATAATCAGCTAGGCTAATACCCAAGGTACCACCTTAGGCCTAAGTCATCAACCGACTTTTAATGCCTTTAATTCAGGTGGCCCTGTTACAATACGTAGGAGGGTGGTGGCATGCCAACAGCTCCCTACACTCACTATTACCGTTAACCTCTACAAGATTTTATGGCCAGGGGAAACCGAAGAACTGGGGGGAAAACCCCTTTATTCAAAATACTAATGGAAAATTGACTAAAGCCATATATTTCCGTAACTTCACCAAAGTACACGCATATTTATTTACCGTATAAGATCAAAATCATTTGTAAATCTTACAAAATAAGCGAAAGTAAGGCAAAAACGTATTTGTCTATTTTTGACCTATTTCCGCCTGTAGAAACACTTTTTCCGCGTCGCTCGCGTGTTCAGGGCGAAGCCGACATCTCTCACTGCGGATCCGATCCTTCGTTGATTACGCTCCATTTTCCGAGCCATTTTCCGCTTCTTCCAAGTTGCAGCCATTCGCTTATTTTCAGCCCCCCGCGGCGGAGACCCCCCCCCTGAGCAGAGTGAGCCTTGTAACGGGCTTCCCTGGAGAGATTGAACGTCAAAGAAGTGCGCAGGCGCGTTTCGTACATTATTGATGAAGCCACGGCCAAAGACGATGGCGGAACGCCGACGCTGTTGAATTATGAATGTAGAGCCGGGCAAAATGTTCGTACGCGCTACATATCGGGAAGCGACTCAAAATTACAGTCTGGGATCATAAATATTGATATTAAACTTGTCCCTAAACCACCCTAAAATCTACATTTGGTTATTGGGATATACGTAATATAAAATAAAGATATCATTTTGTATTACTAACAATGGCTTTATTTCTACTTTGCGATAATTACTTTGTTGAGACGATTTTTAGCCTTGCTCCAAATCTCTCTCATGCTCGAGAAATAACTTCCATCTCCCTAAAAAAACCAAATCAGCCCTCTTCCAACGAGTTTGAAGCAAACGCGGGTGACGGGCCGGCTACAAACTAAACCACGTCACCCGCGGATACATACATACATTTATTACATTGGATTTTATTTGGTTCTTATTTACATAATCATGATTCCTATTTTACCCGATTTACAAAAATATGATTCTTGTTTTACCCGATTTACAAAAATATTATTTCTGTTTTACCCGATTTACAAAAATATGATTCCTGTTTTACCCTATTTACAAACATGATTCCTATTTTAGCCTAGTCAGTAGTTACAAAAATATGATTCCTGTTTTACCCTATTTACAAACATGATTCCTATTTTAGCCTAGTCAGTAGTCACAAAAATATTATTCCTATTTTACCCTATTTACAAACATGATTCGTAATTTACCCTATTTACAAAAACATGATTCCTATTTTACCCTATTTACAAAAAAATAATTCATATATTACCCTACTTACCTATTTACAAAATACTATTCCTATTTTACCCTATTTACAAAAAGTTGATTCGTTTTTTACCCTATTTACAAAAATATAATTCGTATTTTACCCTACATGTATTTACAAAATATAATTCGTATTTTATCCTACATGTATTTACAAAATATTCGTATTATACCCTATTTACAAAAACATGATTCCAATTTGTACCGTGAAAAGTTCCCCATATATTCTTTAAGATTTCGATGAGTAATAAACCACAAAAAATTCGTGATAATATTATTCGTGTAACGAAATTTTCCTCTTCTAAGCGTTCTTCTAACGAATTTTATCTCCGGGAATGAGAAAACTAAAATGAATTCAAGGCCGGATAAAAAGTAGATTAATCTATTCAATAGAACGAGATATATTGGTCTTCATGGTAGGCAAATGTACAGTACAGTGACTAGTCACCGTCATAGAGATATTAGCGTTAATCCTGGGATTACAAAACCCGAGCTGCTCACTCAGAGGGGGCTGCTGTATTAGAAAGTCGATATTCGCTGGTTCGACAAAAAGCCAAATCCACTCTCAGCCCACCTGTTATACGCGCCAGTTACACGGCCTGGATTTAAATATATACCTTATTCGCTTTTACATCTGCCGTTTTATTGATGTTATAACACGTACGCTCAGAAGTTTATAATACTTATCTTAGGAAGATAAGTTTCCATCTGGGAGGCAGTACTACTTTGGAGTTACTTTCCCAGTCAAACCGCGGATGTGTACACTGCATCGCGGCTTAGAGTTTTGTGTATGTATTAATCCGCCTGAAAATTTAAAATGTTAAATTTAGGTTTTTGCTTATTTATAAATCATATTTTTATCATTCAATTATTTTGGAGAATCATTGTAATTACTAGTGTTGTAAGTCGGAAAATTTTCCGCAAAATGACCGAGGTCTTTTTTCCGGACATTTTTCCGAAAAAAATAAAAAAAATAATTCCATGATTAGCCTAATATATTGTTTGCAAATTTAAATAAAGCGGCATTTTCGCCTCATTTTTTCGAATCTGAAAGTAAAACTAAACCTCTAGACTAGTTGAAACTCATTAACAATGTAACACTTTAAATTTTTTGTACTGTGTTTACTGATATTAGACATTTTATATCGATAAAAAGTTAAAAACATTAAAAACCCTTAAAAAGTAATTTATGTTTTAATTTTTTTTAGGATTTCCGGAACATTTTCCGCATTTTATTTTTCCGGAAAATTAACAACAGTAGTAATTAGGAATTTTTTACCACAATTTATCGTTACAAAACGTAAATTTTAAAAATCAGTGAGAACCTGCAAATGTTGGAGATTCAAAACTAACAACATTAGCAGTATAGGTGGATGCATAAGAAATAATTATCTACTTCTGATATGGGTTAATAGTTTTATAAGATAAAATGCAAAATCAACCAAAAATGTAGATCAAATCCATTAAAGATATCTACACAATGACGTTTTTGATTCCAAATGAGACTATTAATGTTCAACTCCTTGAATAAAACTAAAAATATCATTTAAATGTACAGGCTGTTTCTAAAACTCTACCCAGAAATCAGAAAAGTGTAAAAAAAATCGAAAAATGTCGAGGAAAAATTAAATTTGATAATTAAAGGTGCCGGTGGCTTAGACTTACTTAAATTATTTAAAATTATAGTTGAAATAATAGAATTTCCAATAATTTCAAAAATAAAATCAAATTATATATGTTTTTATAATATTTTCGGAAATAAGTTGATTTTAAAAATAATCTTTATGATGCAGAAACATTTCTTGGATTTTGTGATTTAACGCAAATTAAGAAATACTTAAAACAAATTACTTCGACAGTAAATTTGTAATGTTGACTATTAAAAATATTTATTTGAGTGATTTATTTTTAACATAAAAATATATATTATTATGGACATTTGAAATTTTTTCACTATTCCTTATCGCTACTGACAAAAACGTTTATTTTTGTTACCTACGAGTAAATTAATCTGAATGACGTTTAAAATGATATCCATTACCAATCTATGGACAAGCCCAAAGTCATTGAAAATGACCCACAGATCAACTTGATTTAAATCACGATTTAAATCAATTTTTATATAGTATTTATAGAAAACCCTTAAATCCGACTTTCAAGAAGTCGAGTAAAAATATAAGCTTGTGGTTTCATAAATATGAGCCCAAAATGTGTAACGAACATTAGCTTTAAGTTTCTGCTTTTTAAAGATACGAGTTACAAAGTCTACCAAAGAAATAAACATCAAAATCCCAATCAGTTGTTACGAATTCATTATGTGGCTAGCGTTTTGGTGGGCATTCAAATGCACATGAGAGTCCATTTCCATTTGATATTTTGACCCATAAAATGAGTTTACCATAATTTAAACCGGATTTATTAGAAGCTAGGAGCAACAAACGCAAGGAGAACGCAGTGTTGCGTACAAATTTCATTGGACGAGCCTTTACGCTGAACGTTTTACGGAAAGGGGGAAGAAAATTTCTTAATTTTCCCCTTCCGACGGCAGCGGGTGCTAAATCGTCTAACCAATGAGAAAGGTACGCGAGAAAATGCGCGACTTTTGACGGGTCGGGTTCTCCTTGTGTGAGGTGCGGCGTTTGTTGCTCCTAGTTAGAAGCACCTTGTATCATTTACCGCTAATGGTAGCTTCTCCAATTAACGATAGCTGTTTGAAAGTCATTTGGAGAACGAACGGTACAACGTTGCAAATAGAAAAGTGACAGCATCTCGAATGATCCATCATTAAGAATCTATTTTGAGAGTCGTGATCCGCGCAATCTCAAAAGGCCTGTAATGGTTCTCAAAACGGGAGCATACCAGGCCAACAGTCGTCAAAGTGCAAAAAAGAACTCTTCATTCGTGTCCAGAATCGTGACTAAGATTAATTAAAGCGGCCCGGGACTTTTGCTACGACGTGAAAGTGCCATTAGCTCGTGTCCCCCGGATTTGGAAGATTCTGAAGATAGCCACATCCTTGGGGCCCCAACCAGTACTCTGACCTCGTGAACGCGTACGATACCAAAGTCACAATTCCACGTCACTAAGTAGTCTAGTGTTCGGAATTGTTTATTCAATATCCACAAATTTTCCGATATATTTAAAAAACGTTGGTAAAAAGAATATCATTTTAACTTATTTAATTATGCTTTTTACGCAACCAAGCATTTATTTGAATAAAAGTGGCATTTATTTAAATAATTGTTTGTTTTATTTAAATAATAGGCTTATTCACTTTCGATTATTTAAACATTTTACCATTCTTATTCAACTATTGGTTATTTAAATAAATATTATTTAAATATCGCCGAGCTTATTTTATTCATAGATAAAAATTAATCGAATGTCGAGCACTAATAAGTATCATCATAAAATGCAACGAAATTCTTTCAACTCTGCGATGCCTAGTGCCAAAAATATACGCTGCCTTAAACGTTTCCGTAAAATAAGATAAAACAAAAAGTATTATTTTTGATAATAGCTGAAAACTAATACAGAACATAAAGTATTGCTATAATTTAATGTTAAATTAGGTGATCCAACATAAATACGGTATTTATCATTCCATTTAAGATTAGAAAAATATCAATGTAATAACTTAAAATTACAAAATATTCCATATAAAAAAACACTCTAAAACAATATTGTTCGTCTGAAAATTTAACCTACAAATAAATTAAAGATTAAAAAAAAAGCCTTTTAAACTAGTGCTGTAAGTCGGTAAATTTTCCATGATTAGTCTAATATATTGTTTGCAAATTTAAATAAAGCTGCATTTTTGCCTCATTTTTTCGAATCTAAAAGTAAAACTAAACATCTAGACTAACTTGAAACTGCTTAACAATTATGTAACACTACTAATGTTTTGTAGTATGTTTACTGTTATTACTTATTCGCTAATTTTATCATCCTTTACAATGCAGTCCATAGGTGGTTCCTTTTAACTTAACATACTGTTATTACACATTTTATATCGATAATAAGTTGAAAAAATTAAAAAAACCCTTAAAAAGTAATTTATGTTTCAAATTTTAAATTTTCCGATTTGCGGAAGATTTTCCCGAAAATTTTCCGCATTTTATTTTCCCGGAAAATTAACAACACCATTTTAAACCTATTAGTTAAACTGAAAAACGTCTAGGTTTCAAGAAGAATCTTTTCGCCAAAAGTATATTTTTAATTACCACTTTTTAGCGTTGTACATCTTGCGTGGATGTTGGCAGGCAGATCTCGCAGCTGCGTCACTGTCTCACGGTCCTCCTGGAGCTGCAGACGTCACGGAACACGTGCCAAATTTTGGGGGGTTCGTCTCCGAAACCCGCGCTCGTTACTTCGTCATTATAAATAAACAACGGAGGAACTGTTAATGCCCCAGTCGGTGCGCCCAACAAGAACCTCTCTGTGGGACCTCCGACACAATATGCGCTCATTTCTGCTTCACGTAAAATGTCCCTCAAAGCATGGATTCAAACTAAAATGTTTCTATAGCAATACGACACTGAATTCCCAAAATCTATTTTTAATGTGAGGTGACTAATAATAAAAATTAACTACATCAATACATACGTATAAAATTTAGGTATTTAATTTTGTTCTCACACGGTTGTAGGTTTGGGTGTAAATAAACTGATATAAAGCGAGAGCTTTCTGTCCGCTGAACTTTAACCTCGAATATCTCATGTACCACAGATGAAAATTTAAATTTTGGGCTTCGTAACGACACAGTTCCTAGGCAGATCTAATTGCGTTCAAAAATGGTATTTAAATCGATTAACCTTTATGCCTACTACGATGACAAACATTTCGGGATTTGAGTCCGGTGATAAGAAACCTTTTTTCTAACGTTTTCTCGCTTCAATAGTTATATCTAGTGTTGTACCTGCTATACTCTCTGGTAGGAGCGTTTATTTAACTGTCAGTTATCACTGTAAAATAATTTAATCGATAGATATAATAATGTAACGTGAAAGCCAGTGGCGTAGACAAGGGGGCTTCCGGGTCCAGACCCACTCTTGGGCCTACCTTTGACTGTACTAAACTTCCACCCCCTTCTTAACATTCACATACTTCGACCCCCCCCCCCTTGACGAATTTCTGACTACGCCACTGGTGAAAGCAGCCTTATCTGAAGAAAATAGGAGTATACGGTGTCTGAAATTCTGAAACTAAAATTTAATTATTTAATTTCTAAATTTAATATGGCGAAACCGATCGTGCAAGGCGAAACTAAATGTGTTAATGAAAATTAAGATAATTATAAAACGCTTTAACAGTTCAGAGTGCCTATTACTGTCTAAACATTTTACCAATGACGTTCAAATATTACCCACAAACCAAAGGGAAAGAAACGCAACCACAAGTCCAAATCAATTGGAAATTTGCCGTTGAAAGTTGATGGCTGTCAATTTTTTGTTGATTATTTAAAATAACGGTCGGTGAAATGAAATGGTTTATTTAGAATATGAATACGTAGTGTCACCAGAAGTAAATGAGCCGCAGTTATCAGACTCAGGGGCGTAGGAACGTTCTAGAAGTTGGATGGGGCAAAGTGAAACGAACAGGGGTCTGGATAATGGTTTTGAATTTTTAATCGAGTGTAGCTTCTCCGAATGAATGTGTACTGTTTAACACTATGTAAATTGGCGGGAAAAGACTGAAATTTAAACAAAGTTAAGGTTCTATAAGCTTTATATGCTTTTAAAATGAGAATTTGAGTCTATTGAAGATTTCAACTGACCAAAAAGTTGGAGGGGGCAATAACATTAGTTGCCTCTCCTAGCAAAATTCTAGGGAGGGGCATTCCGCCCCTGTCCCTACGCCCCTGATGATTCAGACTGCTATACTCCCCATGTTGGAGGCGTTTTCCTTATGAATTTAACTTTTTTACCTCGAATTTGAAATTTTGCGTGCTCCTAGGCCAAAAAAACTTTTTGTTTTTATGAAACCATTTTTTATACATAGAAACACCTAAACCAACAATTCCCAAGTGCAATTTATCACGTCAAAAGACGGGGAAGGAAATTAGCTTTTATTTGACTCGATTTTCTCATAATTTTCATAAGGAAAACGCCCTCCGATTCTGAGCGCTATTTCGTTAACTTCGGTTCATTTACTTCTGGTGTCACGCAAACAGCCTGACAGGCGTAAGAATTCGGACAGCTCCGGCCTCGGCTACGGATGGCCAATCAGAAAAAGACTCCCCCCCCAAAAGAAGGTACCAAGATAGAACGAATGTTCGGTTTATACAGCTGCAAATACTAAATAACTCTGCAGATTCTGGGAAGCTGCGGAGAAGAGATCGGGCTTCTGCCAAAAAGGCGACACTCGCTCGTCTCGAACGCGGCTTCGTTCATCCGCCTCAAAGACAGACAAGACGTCTGCTCCGAGAACACATTTCTGGCGCACCACCCACTCCTCCTCAAACACGTCTCTCCGAGGAATCACGACGAAAATTGACTTCCGAGAAAGTTTAAAACAAACATTGCACCAACGGACGGAGTGTTGCCAACTGAGCTTTTTACTTTAAAGCGATTGTTTTCAAACAGTCGTCGAGGATCGCTTTGACGTGCCGGAATAAATGAATAAAGCATTAGCAGAAGTAAATAATAGTGTTGTTAGTCGGAAAAGTTTCCGTATTTTTCCGAAAAAGATAAAAAAGTTTTCATTCCATGATTAGTCTAATATATCGTTTGCAAATTTAAATAAAGCGGCATTTTCGCCTCATTCTTTCCGATCTAAAAGTAAAACTAAACCTCTAGACTAGTTTAAACTGGTTAACAATGTAACACTATTAATGTTTTGTAGTATATTTACTGATATTAGACATTTTATATCGATAAAAAGTTAAAAACATTAAAAAACCCTTAAAAAGTAATTTTGTGTTTCAATTTTTTATTTTTCCGATTTACGGAACATTTTCCGCATTTTATTTTTCCGGAAAATTAACAACACTAGTAAATAATATACCTCTTTCGAGATAAGTATTTGAACATTTATTGCCGGTAATACTAGAACCACAGACCACCTACCCCGAGAGGGAGACATGTATCGCTGGTAGTTATTTAAATGTTTTATGTCTCGAATGTGATGCGACTTTTTTAAGAGTGCGCCATCTCACGGCAAGTAGAGGCAGTTTTAAAGGTACTTTACTTATGTTACCCGTTTCTTGATAAATCAAAATGTCCGACTTCCTTTGGCAAATTTAAATTTAATTCGTAGAAGCCTAATATATTTAGAACCAAAATGGTTAAACGTCATAAGCAGCGAGTTGAAATTAGAGTCAAGAGCTGAAAAGCTATCCAATTCTATCTGTATTAATTTAAAAAAATATTTAAAATCTAATCAAAATATATTTGATTAAAGGGAATGTAACCTCAGGTTTTAGGTGTGGAACACCAAACTTCGACCATTTCCCGCTCCCTAATATGACTTTAGATATTTTTGGCGCTGTTTAATGACTTCCCGCCAAAATTGCTTACATAAAAAAGCATAAAAACATAAAAAACGACTTGAGGTTATATTCCCTTTAATGTTGATAAAAATGTAATATAGAGTAGAATTTAAATTGAGATGTATATGTATATGTAAATTAATAATAAGTAAGCGACCAATTGTATAAATGTTTTAATAACTTCCCCTTAAAGGCCGACTACATAAATCTTCGGTTTACTCTGTCTTTCACTGGAAGTAGGCTGACTACATGGCACACGTCTATTGCAGTAAGTCGGCCTTTAAATACAAGCTCAGCTTAGATAGGGGGAACCGTAGTGTGTGCAGCTTATTCAAATGAGCAAAATAAAAATTGTAGTTTTGTTAATTATTACACAATAAAAATAAGTAATACATGAGGTAGATATATTTACTTTTTTATAAATCATTTTTCCAGTGAAATAATTTTGGAAAATCAATTTACTAACCAATTTAGCCTCAAACCATGTTTCATCCAAAACGTGTTTTAAAAAATTAACAGGGATGTTTCATTAGGAAGATAGAAAAATTAATACTGTTTTGGAAGATATGTATTATATACTTTTGATATAGAGTAATGGCACTCCGTAGCTTTGGCCATGGTCGCCATTTTGGTCGCGATTTTTTATCGATAGGGAAAAGCATGGGTGACGTGCCATGACGTCACACTGCCATTACTCTATTAATTATCAATTTTGGTTTAAATCTAATTCCCCTTTTAAGATGTTGAGGTTCATTTTGTAAAAATAATTTTCCGTTGTAAAAATTGTATGGTTCTTAATTTCTTGACATTTAAGTTTTAAATATATTTCAAATAACATAATTCCATCACGCTGAAGTTTAAGCGAGCAAATGATCGTAATAAAATTAATTTTTGTAGTTAAGTTTATACAATCTGAATACTTTATCGTATTACAATTTGGCAATTCCAAAAAAATATATTAAAAATCCATAAATCTTACTTTCCCAAAAAAGCGACACCCTAAAAAAACCCATTTCCACAAACCCTCGCGCCGAAACCCATTTACACCCCAAACCCTTTATTCCTTTAACATTATAGTCTGCGGAATAACGCGTCCCACTATCTGAAACCTTACAGCGGAAAAACCTCAAATGACACGAGAAAAATCTAACTTACGACCACTGACAACGTACTTCGTCTAACGTTACAACCATCTTCGGCGTTACCGATACACGGACCAGTACCGTCTCCCGCCTTCGTACGAAATCGTCGGCTAACCGGTTAGACGCCGAAGTTGAAAGGGTGAAGACGAAGCGGTAGGCGCAGCTGCGAGATACCCAATAAGCTTTAATGAAACGTTAAGCTTGGTTAAGCAAAAATGTATTCTCGGGGCGCAGACACGCGCCTCGTGGAACCCCGCGTTGCGTTCACTTCCGTCGGACACGTTTTTTCCCAGACAGGGTGTCGCCGGCCCCGCGAAGACCCGGCTCGTTCCCTCTCTTCAAATACATTTCACCCTGGCGCACGAGGCGGTCGCCACGTGCCGACGGACCCTTTTAAAAAGGGCACGTGTCCGGATAGCAATGACTTCGGGCTATTACCGAAAACCCTGAAAAGTCTCCCTCGGCTTCCGCGTCACACGCCGAAGCCCCCTGTTTTCAGAGAAGTGTCGTTCTGGTCTCCGAAAAGAGTTCGACTCTAGTTTCACCCTTCAAAAACTGCGGCCGACGACGATGTCGGGTATAAATGGTCGTGACAATCTTGTCTGGGATTGGCTCTGTTGTAATGATGTTTCGGGGTCTTTGAAAAATAGAAATGATTCACTCTCACTCTTTATAATGATAACTTTTATTTTTTCGCTGCCGACGTCGCGACACGTGCTCCGAATAAGCGCGTTCGACGCGCCAATGTCCACTTCATGAAAAAGGTTTTAGGACGCGAATTCGAGACAAATACTGAAATGTTACTGTCGATTGGCCCGCTAGAATTATATTTCTGTCCTGGTGGGCTTACGTCGGCTGCAGTAGGATCCACTACGAAGATTAATTCATTTTAGATATTCAAATTCGCTGGATGGCTTGAGCCTAAGGTGTTTCCTAGATAAAAAGACACAGATTCTTGGATAAAAAGACACAGATTCCTGGATAAAAAGACACAGTTTCCTAGATAAATATACACCGATTCCTAGGTTTAAAGACAGTTTCCTAGATAAAAAGACACAGTTTCCTAAATAGAAAGACACAGATTCCTAGATAAAAAGACACAGTTTCCTGGATTAAAAGACACAGATTTCTAGATAAAAATACACAGATTCCTAGATAAAAATACACAGATTCCTAGATAAAAATACACAGTTTCCTAGATAAATATACACCGATTCCTAGGTTTAAAGACAGTTTCCTAGATAAAAAGACACAGTTTCCTAAATAGAAAGACACAGATTCCTAGATAAAAAGACACAGTTTCCTAAATAGAAAGACACAGATTCCTAGATAAAAAGACACAGTTTCCTAAATAGAAAGACACAGATTCCTAGATAAAAAGACACAGTTTCCTAAATAGAAAGACACAGATTCCTAGATAAAAAGACACAGTTTCCTGGATTAAAAGACACAGATTTCTAGATAAAAATACACAGATTCCTAGATAAAGATCAACGAAATACTATCTTTTGCATTTTGAGATACATCATCGGATTAAAAACATCGTGTGATTTTCTTTGGGTTCGAGTCCCGAACATCCAGGCCAATGTTTGCGTCATATTAGAATTATAAAAAATTTCGAACTTCTAAAAGGGGAACGGCGAAACGCGTGAAAAGTAAAATGTGCAAAGAGCTGATGCTCGAACTGATGCGACGCGATCAAACGAATATACGCTTCAACGTCATTCTTGATTAGAACGAACATTTTTCGTCCCTGATTGGAAGCGATCGGCATGTTTTATTACGTTAGAGATGGTCTCCCCGCCTGCAGCTGCGTAGACAAACTCGACTTTTCCCGCCAAAAGCTGACTCACCCCAGTTCCTCCCGACCACTCTATGCCGCCCCAGAGATGACACTCTCCAACCTTCCATTTCCGCTCGCTCCGAAATAACGGAAGTAGATTCATCGAGGAGGAACTTTCCACCGAGAGCGGAGGAAAATGTGATTAGGACTCCCTTCGCGAAACCTTTCCAAATCGAACGCGTTGCTTTCTCGGAGGGGTCGGCCATTTGCTTCTTTGGGGTACGAGATTTTGGATTTTTCAAAAGTCGTGGATTTTAAATTTTTTTTTAAATAAATCGTCAATTTTGAAAAAAATAATTTTAAAAATTGAAGATTTAAAAAAATATTAATATTCTAAAAAAATATGGAAAAAGAAAAAGTGGATTTAAAAATATATTATTTTTAAAATATATGGATTTTAAAATATATCGATTTAAAATAATATGGATTTTAAATAATATTAATTTAAAACAATAATGGATTTAAAAAATATAGATTTAAAAAATAGATTCAAAATAATAGATTTAAAAAATATAGATTTAAGAGATTTAAAAATAGATTTAAAAAATATAGATTTAAAAAATATAGATTTAAAAAATATAGATTTAAAAATTTAGATTTAAAAAAAGATTTAAAAATAGATTTAAAAAATATAGATTTAAAAAATATAGATTTAAAAAATATAGATTTAAAAAATATAGATTTAAAAAATATAGATTTAAAAAATATAGATTTAAAAAATATAGATTTAAAAAATATAGATTTAAAAAAAGATTTAAAAATAGATTTAAAGAAATAGATTTAAAGAAATAGGTTTAAAAAGTAGATTGAAAAAATAGATTTAAAAAATATAGTTTTAAAAATATAGATTTAAAAAATAAACATTTAGAAAATGTGATTTAGAAAATATAAATTTAAAAAATATAGATTAAGAAAATTAGATTTAGAAAATATAGATTTAAAAAATATACTTTAAAAAATATACTTTAAAAAATATAGATTTTAAAAATATAATTTAAAAAATGTATAGATTTAAAAATAGATTTAAAAATATAGATTTAAAATATATAGATTTAAAAAATGTAGATTTTAAAAATATAGATTTAAAAAAAATATAGATGAAAAAATAGATTTAAAAATAGATTTCAAAATATAGACTTAAAAGAATATAGATTTAAAAATATAGATTTAAAAAATATATGGATTTAAAAACATGGATTTAAAAATATATGGATTTAAAAATATATGGATTTAAAAATATATGGATTTAAAAACATATGGATTTAAAAATATATGGATTTAAAAACATATGGATTTAAAAATATATGGATTTAAAAACATATGGATTTAAAAATATATGGATTTAAAAATATATTGATTTAAAAACATGGATTTTGAAAACATATTGATTTAAAAAACTTGGATTTGAAAAACAATTCTGGATTAAAAAATTCTGGAATTCCCCAAAGTCTTGGATTTGTTTTAAGGATTTTCCATATAAAGTCTATTGAAGGGAAATTCTTGGATTTTGATTTGTGGAATTAAACCCACCAAATGTGTGTAAAGTTGTAATAGCTTTCTTCCTCCCTTATTTTAACCTGGCTATTTAAAATTAGTCTAAATTTCCGATAAGTAACCGTTATGGCCAAAAAATAGTTCTTTAAAATTCTACTGCTTACGTCATTCGATAGCCATTTCACTCAACTTAATAGATCTTTTTATAAACTAACGTGGCCTTCTTGTTTAAACGCTGCTCTTACGTCACAGTCTCTTACTTTCACAAGCCTACTAGCGCGCGCTACAGTCGCCAGAGGAATATAGGTTTTTCTAGCGCGCGCTACAGTCGCCAGAGGAATATAGGTTTTTCTAGCGCGCGTGCAAATCGCTCGTGTGCAAAATATACTAATAAAGCTGTGTCTTGTGACGTAAGAGCAACATTTTAACAAGTTGGGCAAGACCAATTTCTATTTTATAAAATCAACTATTTGAACCAACAATTTATAGCATTTATACAGAGTCATAGAGTTGTTTAGTTTGATAGAAACAATTGGCGAAACTATAAAGAAAATATGGTCTTAACTAACTTGTTAAAATGGGAAAACAAAATCACGTGACTACCATTTCACAGCCAACTTCGATTCGGTAACTAGTGCTCATAGTTGGCCGTGCGACGGTAAAGAAAGATTTATTCCTTCCAGATGCTGCAGACTTACACCTTTCTTTTACAAAATGTTTTAAATAATAATAATAATTAGATAATTTAGCTGAAACGATTATAATTTAAACCGCCATTAGCCTAATAAAATTAATAATAGTTCGTATTTCTTAGGATAGATGGCGCTGCAGTTCTTCAAAAAGTCACGTGACTACCATCTTTTCAGCCCCCCTGGACTTTATAGTTTCGACTATTGGAAATTCCAACGTTGATTCAAATAGAAAAGAATGCCGACTCTACTTTATCTATAGTTCTTTCGAGAAATTCAATTTCTCTTTAAGTAAAATAAGTGAAATACTTTTTAAACGAGCGATTTAGAGAGAGAGAGAGGAAATAGCCTTAGTGGGCATTTTACGGAGGACAATATAAGGATAGAAATTGCGACGGAATATAAGACCGAGAGGGGTTCCCAGAAATGCAATAGCGCCGCATTCCAGTCAGTCAGGCGGGGTTCCACACCCACAACGCTCTTCTCCGTACGAGACTTTCATTAGGGGCATTCCGTCCCCTGGGAGGGCGGCTTCTCCTTACGCAACGCCAGCAATCCACCCGACTTTTATTTGGCTCGGAGTCTGCCCCCTCAGCCCCCCCCCCTTTTATACTTTGCGGACGGAACGTGCGGATCACTCAGAACGAAAATGTAGTATCTACAATTTTTGAAAAATTAAATTTTAATACAGTTGACTAAGTTTTCTAAATAATTATGATTATTTAGCAAATGTAGTCATTAGGGTAGCTATTTGTAACCCGATAATAATTATATATTTACTTGGCAAATCCAGTTTTGATAAATTAAAAAAAAATATTAATATTTTAATATTCCGAAATTTATAATGGAATAATTTAATATTTATATTCAAGGGAAAAACAAAGTTTTTGCCCTAGAAAATGTTTAAAAATAGAATTAATATATTATAATTAAGTAGTTACGTATTAGACAAATATCCACCATATTGTAATAAGTTGAAATAATTTAATTTTTTTCAGTAACAAAACATTACAATTTCAATTTGCCGTATTTTTCATAGATAAAAATAAAGTAACATTTTGAATTAAAATCAGTTTCTACCCTAGCTTTCACTCTATTTTTCTAATATAACAAAATTCCTAACTTGAAAATTTCTTTAAATAATTTTTATATTCTCGTTAGCAAAAGATTTTATCTTCAATTTACCATATTCTTCATAAATATAAAACTATAAAATATTTCATTCGTATTTGTACACTACATTTTACTCCATACTTTTTCTAATATAATGAAATTCCAGATTATGTTTCCCAAATAAATTTTAAATATAAATTTTCCAATCAACCATTTTCGAGTTGCCGCATTTGAGCTCCGAGCTGGAAGCGGGTCCTCATAAAAGCTCATCCCGGCTTCAATCTTCTTCGCGTGCTTGCACCTCCGTCTATTTCCAGCTCCCCATCCTATCTCCATCTTCCGCTATCTCTCTGGTTGATTGCTCCGGGAGCAGATCGATCGACGGAGCGGGTTCGGAGCGTATTTTACAAAAGCCGACGTGTTTCGGAGAGGATTTCGGACCCTACCTTTTATCTTTTGACTTTTTCGGTGATCAAAAGTACGCCGAGCGCTTCTACTCTACTTACATTACGGGTTGATGTTTTTATAGACGTTCCGCCTTACTCTGATAAATCCATTTAAAATTTTAAAACTTTTGCATTTTATAAATAATAATTTCTAGCATTAGGTAGACTTATTATTGGGAGATTGGCGAAAACAATTTTCTTGAGTCTATATTCAAACGCAAATATATTTTTATGTTTGCACATAAGTGTGTCAATAGCCTATGTTCCACTGCAAGTAATTTTTAGAAAGACTAAATTTTTGGTGGATTTCGGATTAGACTGCAATTTTATTGGTGTCAAATTAGTCGTTCTTATCCGATGTAGAAATTAATTTGTCATCCAAACAAATCTACCAAATATATGTATATATTCAAATTTGTTGATCGCGATAGTGTGACAATTGTTCACAAGATTTGGGTTCCTTCAATTAGATTATCCGCCTTTTTTATTATCGTCTGCTATGACTTTTATTTCGTCTGCTTTTTCCTGTTCATCTGTGTTCTGTGTGAAATTTAATAGTTAGGTTTAGCCTATCAAAATTATTTATGTCTGCTTTTTCGATAATAGCAATGTTAGATAGTAAGCAAAGGTCAAAGGTTACCGCGTTATGACGTTAGGAAGTACCTTAATTTCATTGGTTGAATTTCAAATAGTTCTCTAACAAATTGTACACCCAAAAAGTGGTCACCTACCTCAAACAATTTGCTTGTTCGTCCCCCAAAAAGTGTGCCAATGTTTGATGTTTACACTTCTAAAATCACTTGGTTTAGCGATTGTTGCAGCCTACTTCCAGGGGCTAGTAGGCCACACTTTGAAGCTCTCTGGCGCTCATTTAACTCATCGTTAGAAAATGGTAAAAAACAGGCATACTTCTCAACTCACAGCCTACAACTCTTTAAAATTTTGCATGACCTTTATATATATATATATATATATATTGAATGAAATGAAATTTTAAATTTAATTGGTTTTAACTGTATAGTATACATAATTTTAGGAGAAGAAATTTATTTTCCTATACGTCAAATACACCACCTGCGATGAAATGAATAATGTCAAAATCTGTAAAGGTTACAAATATTCAGTAGCTATTTTATTTTAATAAATAATACTTCAAAAAAGGTTTTTATACGAATGTAAATATATTTAACGAAAACTGTATCATACGTTTTTAACTGTTATAATAATATAATTCTAGGAAATTGTTTGAATTGTTTGAATGTTTTAATAACCACGGTATTTCCTACCGAAAAATTTGGTCAATGTACAATGTATACTAATTTATGGCTTGTGTTGGTGCTTTTGTACTGTTTTGGTGAACAATAAAATTTAAAAAGAAAAATTTACGGTTGCTCACTTTTCCTGATGTCACGGTTGTTAGAAATTTGAAGCTAAATCCCTATCGTTACTATTCCGGTCTCCGTATTCGCGGCGTCTCATTAAGGAACCCCAAGGATTATCCTTGTCCTACACGCGACTTGATTGCGAACGGGGCCAAAGCCGCGCCTACAAGATCGTATCTCACGCCGCGTGACAATTCAATCCCGGGCACCCCTCTGTCCCGGTCTTAGCCGTGTAATCCCGATCTGACTTTTACCGCTGTAGCGAAAAGGGAGGGAGAAACGCGGAAAATTGGGGACGCGGCCGCCTGTAAGCTAAGCCTCGTCCGTAGCGGCGTTAGGCCTCGGTCTCTTGATTTACGGTCTGGCTTGATAAGGGTTATAACGGTTGACGGGCCTGCCCTCCTCCCGAACTTCTTCTCGGCGAGGGATGCGCGCTCCTAATTCGGTTCCTACCCAAATTTGGGCCTCCTCGCCTTCCACCTCCTTCGGGCGCTCGTTAGTGGAGAATGCGTCGTTGTCATGACGACGACTCCGGACGATGGAGGCTGCAAAGTCGTATAACGAACTGGAATCGCTAAAAGTCTACTCCCGAAAGAATTTACAGCCGAATTTACGACGGGAATTTCCGTAATTGGATTGTTTCTCCAGCATCAGAGAAGCGCTTATAACGTTGGATCGAAAACGTTATGTACATTTTGGAGTTTGCAAATGCAAGCTGTAATAATGCCTTTATTATACTTGTATTTTGATCCATAGTATAATATATTTTTGTGTATTTTGATCCATAGTATAATATATTTTTGTGTATTTTGCTCCATAGTATAATATATTTTTTGTGTATTTTGTTCCATAGTATAATATATTTTTGTGTATTTTTATCCATATTATAGATTTTTGGTTGTATTTTAATCCATAGTGTAATATATTTTTTTATGTATTTTGATCCATAGTGTTATATATTTTTTGTGTATTTTTATCCATAGTATTTTTTTATGTATTGTTATCCATAATATAATATATTTTTGTATTTTAATCCATAGTGAAATATTTTTTTTTGTATTTTTATCCATAATATAATATATTTTTGTATTTTAATATCCATAGTGTAATATATTTTTTGTGTATTTTTATCCATAGTGTAATATATTTTTTTGTGTATTTTTATCCATAGTGTTATATATTTTTAGTGGATTTTTATCCATAGTGTAATATATTTTTTGTGTATTCTTATCCATAGTGTAATATGTTTCTTAGGTGAAAGTACGTGCGATAAGTTAGGTTAGGCTTAGTTCATTAAATTTGTTAAGTTTAGAAATGAAATGAAATGGATTTCAGTTAATTTGATTAAAAAAAAACTCAGCCATACGCGGCTCACTGGTTATTTTTACCTTTCCGAGGGGACAAAGTCCCCTAGAAGGGGTTATACAACCACCGTGTCTGTGGGTCTGTGGGTCTGTGGGTCTGTCTGTCAGGCCTGCGAACGCGTTCGCATTTTCGGTGCAAAGTGTAATCACTGCGTACGCAGTTTCTCGAAGGGTTGGCAAAACCACCGTGTGACGGTGAGCGTTAGTGGATTCATTTGCGGTTTGGTGTGGATGGTGTTTTTTCGCTCACCGTCGTGACGGTTTGGTGTATTACGTTTTTGTAATGTTTATGCGTAGGTTGTGAGTGTTGAGTTATTTGTGTTCTGATGGTTGTGCATGTTGAGTCTGTTGTGTTTGTATGGGCGTTTTCTCTCCAACTTCTTCTTAATGACTTTGGGACGGACCGAGTGCTGAGTGTAATGCTACCTCTCAACGTCCAATGGCAGGGTTTCCACCAGTTGTACACGGTATTCGTCTTAGTATCAATTTGCGATCGCATCGGGCGGGATCTGAACCCGAGACTTCCTGCTTGACAGGCGGACGTTCTACCACAGAACCACCGACACTTGTTACGCCTTATTGAACATTAGACCTTCAGCTTTATCGGAAGCGTATTTAATAGAGTACGAAATTTTGGTTTAATTGAAATAGAATTGAAATTGAAATTATTGCATCGAAGAAATTCTAATTTAGCGTTTCTCTATTGATTAAAAACAAATGCGCCACCCAGGTTTCGAACCCAGACCATTCGGCTTGGCAATCGAGCGCTCTACCACAGAACCGCCGAAAACTGCTTAGGTTCACTGAAATTAAGACACGCATCGTAAGCATAATAGGTAATAAAGTCTTTTTTTATTAATGAATTTATGAAGGCCTAATCTGGTTTTTTTACGAATGAAATTTTAAAGGTTAAATCTTGTTTTAGCGCAAAACCAAGCAGCAGGGAAACGACTTTGTAAATAAATCGAGGTAACCAGCGTAAAAAAGTAAACTTAAACAGTATTTAAAGTCCCTGCTGCTTGTTGCAGCCTACTTCCAGGGGCTAGTAGGCCACACTTTGAAGCTCTCTGGCGCTCTTTTAACTCATCGTGGGAAAATGGGAAAAAACAGGCATACTTCTCAACTCACCCCCTACAACTCCTTAAAAATTTAGCATAACCTTTTAAACATC
Organism: Leiobunum rupestre; assembly: GCF_980474605.1. NCBI lineage: Eukaryota > Metazoa > Arthropoda > Arachnida > Opiliones > Sclerosomatidae > Leiobunum > Leiobunum rupestre. The sequence continues at coordinate 44,028,760 of NC_143390.1, forward strand.
CTGTATATTCATGGTAATATTAAATGATATTATATTTTTTCAAGTAGTAGAACCCGATAGAGTTATTTAAAAATGAGATATATGAGACAGGTTCATTCGTGGCTTTGATGGTCCAATTGATGATGTTTTGGGATTATAAACCCCCTACAACTCCTTCAATTTTTTGCATAACCTTTTGAAACACCCTGTATAGTTGATTACTATAGTAACTAGGGAGCTTAATGCTTATGACTTCGGAGTCGCGGTAGCGGCAGAGAGTGGGGTGGCGGAGTGGTTAGCACTTTCACCTCGCAACAAGAGGAACCGGGTTTGATCCCAGCTTGTGGCACTGGGTGAAAACTCGGAACAACTCCTTCCGCGTTGAGTTTGCAAGTTATCTCCCAACTGGTGAAAGAGGTTTTCGCCCGAGCTCTTCTTCTGCAAGGCTGGCCACGACCTTTCTACGCATTGGAACCCGGCCACCTAAATCAATGGCTTCAAAAGTCGCTTGATAACTTAGGCCCAAAGGCCCATTTTCATGCTGGCTGATAACGGGGGAAAATCGACCAAATCCGCTTCCGCTACACACTTTTTCACTTTCCGCGTCGATCTGATTCAAACAGATATTTTAGCTTTATTTTCACGCTTGCGAGTGGCGGATGCGAATTTTGACGATTTTTATCCACTACCAGCGAGCATGAAAATGGGCCTTTAGGTGGTGCCTTGCGTATTAGCATAGCTGATTATTATTTTATTATTCAAACGCTAATATCCACGCGCGAGGTAGTGATTTTGAATCAAGGGTCCACGTTATCTTTCTTTTAATGGCGGATTGAAACTAATCCGAAAATCTGTAGTAGAAGCGTAATCGTAGGGTCTACGAAGCGATCGATCCATAAATAAAGAAAGCCAAATCGATATCTCAATGAGCGAGAGTGGGCCTGGGTCGGCCCGGCAGCGGAGCAGCGCGGCTGTAAAAACGGCGTAATTTCCCAGAGGACCCCCGCCCTGAGAAAAGAAACTTTTCGTCCGAGACACACTGTGTTTAATCATGACAAACTATCTCTCGGAAGAAAGGACAAAGAAATTCCCCAAAGCGACTCGATGGCGCCAAGACGGATTTGACCAAGTTTCCAAGAGACAGGGTTGCCTGAACTTCTTCACTGTTTTACAACTCCGATCGAATTTGGTCAAAACTAAGAAAGATTTGCTTCGTGGTCGGTTTTGCCTTAAAAACTGTGTTAGGATACGCCTACAAAAATATTCTATAGAAATTCTATAGAATTCGGATGCCTATAGAAAAATGGTGATAATTTCTATAGAATTTATAGAAATTTGTCTTTGTTTATAAACATTGAAGAACATAGAAATTTAGAGATATTTTCTATGGAAATATTTAAAGAAACCTCTATATCAAATAGAAAACCTTAGAATTTCTATAGAAAGTTCGTAGAAATTTTTGTAATTGTAATAATAAAAAACAGGAATCCATACCTCTACTTGGAATGCTAAATCCTGGCGTATCGCGTATGGTAAGATCACTCTGACGGCTTTGGCCCCGCCTACGAGAGAAAAAATCCACTCTGCGCGCGCTAAACTTTCACGTTGTTGTTTGTTAAGTTAACATAGTGACGTCAAAAAACCGTCAGCCACATCGAGACGAAAATCTGCCGTGATAAGCATTCCAAGTATGGATTCTTGTAAAAAATTAGAAATTTTTTAAATATTTCTACTGAATACTATACCAATTTACCAAGGAGAAGTTGGCACGGAAGCCATTTGGATGATTTGGTCTATGGCACTGCTAATTTAAGTAATACGGTCTGCGCAAGCGGTGTGATTAATGCGCCATCTACTATTGAAAAAGATAAATATTTTGTTTTTAAAATCTGACTTAGATGGCGCCACAATAAATATTTATTTACTGTTCGATGTGATGGAAAGTAAAGTTTGCTTAAGTAGAAACATCAGATAATAGTTAAGTCACCGCCCGAAAACATGTAGGGGGAACTTGTAGGATTGTAGACGTACCTTTGTGTGTACAGCCGGTACCTTCTACAAGCTCCCTCTACACGCTTTCTGGTGATGGCTTAACTTCTCTATTAGCGCCTACGGACCCAGTTTTAAATTGAATGTAGGGAAAGCTGTCTGCTCAATCCAAATTATCTCTGCACAACAGCTGAAATTTTCAGTCCAAAAATACTTAGATCGAACAATCATCTGCTATTGCTTCAAACATTTAGTTGACAAGTATTAAAACAGATGGCGCTATTTTTCCGAAGCTCGTGGCTGCCGTGGCATATTCGTGACCAAAACGATTCTAGGTGACGCTATCGTGCCACGCTCTTAAGTTTTTTTTATAATAATCAGCTAGGCTAATACCCAAGGCACCAAAACCGCACCACCTTAGGCTTAAGTCATCAAGCGACTTTTAAAGCCTGTAATTCGGGTGGCCGGGTTACAATGCGTAGGAGGGTGGTGGCAAGCCCTGCAAGCCACGCGATCCAACAGCTCCCTACACTAACTATTACCGTTAACCTCAACCAGTTTTTACGTGATGGAGGTATCGCCTACGATCTAGCGTCTGCTATTGTCAAATTAGAAAAAATGCCTACCTGTGCAAATATGAAACCTTCAAAAGTTCTATTTCATCCATCCTAACCATCAAATACACGTAATTGCTTACCATAAAAGGTCCTTACGTTACTGGCTGCTAAACGCTAATAGCATTGGCTAATCCGCTAACTAGTTTTCCACGGTAACCGAAAGATGGCGTAGCTATAGCTTTCGGTCGCGGGATAAAACCAGGAAAATGGCTGAAAAGACGCCAAAAAGTCCGTAGAAATAAAAACCTGGCAACCGTGTATCTATAAGCTTATTTCGATAAAAAATACCGAGGGAGAAAATCTTCAATTTATATAAGGATTAGTCGGAGGCGCTTCAACGACAGATAATGATTCCGAAAGTTAAATTGCTCGTCCGCCTAGATTGCCCTTTACATCTTGAACAAAGAGAAGAGGCTTGGGTTGGGATTGCTAGAAATGACTGCTGGACAAATAAAAAAGCCGGCGTGGGGATTAGGCGAAGAAAAGCGACTCTTCTCTTCAAGACGAAACGACTTTGGCAAAGTCGGAGACACGATGGGTAAAAAAATAGATGACCCCTCTAAACTTCCATCGGCGGTCTGAGCCTCGGGAGATTTATCCGTCGAAATTAAGGGGGATTTAGTGGAAAAGGTAGTTGGCAATATTTTACGTTTCGGCTTTGCTGCAAGGGGAAAACCACGGCTAAGGGAGCAGCGAGGGCCGTGCCTCAGGGGACCCCCCAGTTCTTGTACGGAGACGAACGCGGAGAAATGGCGGGTTGAACGCGCTTCCAACCAGGAGGTTCCACGTTGTAATCCACTTACGAATTTATAGCCGAAAGCGACGGAAATTACTAATTTCCCATATCGGTGTAGGCGATATTTGGTCAATTAACTTAAAACTTCGAGTTAACTGGTTAAAATGTAGTACCTGTGATGACCGGCTTAGGAAAAAACGTTTTCAGTGATTTCCCACTTTCTTTATGTGGTTTCCACAGATCTATCATTATTTTTCAATGTTATTACAGTGATTTTTATGTGAATTATTCGATTGGTACACCTACTAACTTAAAGGGCCATAGAACTCTTTGACTGTTCGGAGTGGTGATACAAGTCACGGGACGGAAATTGAGGTGCTACAGTGCTACCTAATATTCCGCCCGAAGTTTCCAAACCATTTGTAGACTTTTAAGTGACTACCTCCTTCTTAATTAATGGAAATGGAAATTAAAATCAGTGTTGCCATATCGTGGGAAATTTCTCATATTGTGGGAATTTTTGGGGTCCATTTTGGCTCTGTGGGGAAAAGGTAATTTTTTTCAAAAACGTTGATTTTGTGGGAATTTTCATGTCTGCGGGTATTTGATCCTATGTTTTTTTAATTTGGCTATCAATAGAAAGCTCGAAATTATCTAGAGCAGTGTATTTTCGTGAATCTTGGTTTTTATAAATAATATAAAGGAGGTGCCTCCTAATACTACAATCAATCAATGCATAGGCCTAACAACGAAAATGTTTAAACATTTTAATTTCAATAAAATGTAATTTTAAAAAGTTAATTTTTCAAACTTTTTGAAAATTTTGGCATGTTTTCCGTCGAGTTTTCGTTGGGGGCGGGGCTAAATAGGGGTGTGGGAATTTGTGGGAAATTTACTACTACATACAATAAACGTCACGATTACAAACGTCGACGCAAAAATATTGCCTTAAGCCTAATAACCAATTTTTGTTCTTCGACGATCACAATTGAGGGTTCATAAAATTCATTGGCACGTGAAAATACGCCGCTATGTTAGGGTATAAAAGCGGGTAAATAAGCCCGCTATACTTCACAATGTAAAGGTAATGTCACGCGCAAAAACGCAATTTTGAAATTGGCCAATCGTGGCGTTTTTATACGTGCCAAAGTTGAGACGCGTTAGTGGAAACTAAGCATATTAGGCCTAACCGAGATATTTAAAGCTTGGAGGAACAAAACAAGTATACAGGAGTTGCGGAGAGCTGCGAAATCGGTTTCGTCAGTGACCGTGAACTCGCGCGAGAAAGAGGGGTTCAAACGCGACTAGCGCCAGCTGCATACGGAAGTTTGCAACTATTCTCATTTTATAGCATTGTTTTCGCGTCGTCTGGTTTGTTTTGAAACATTTCTAAATTATTTGCGCCTTTTTGCAAAATGACTCTTATTTGCTTGGAGGAATAAAACAAACCAGACGACGCGAAAACAATGCTATAAAATGAGAATAGTTGCAAAATCCGTATGCAGTTGGCGCTAGTCGCGTTTGAACCCCTCTGCCTCGCGCGAGTTCACGGTCACTGACGAAACCGATTTCGCAGCACTCCGCAACTCCTGTATACTTGTTTTATTCCTCCAAGTTTAAAGTCGACGCTCACCGTGGCGTTTTGGCTGTAGAGAAAACCGGCCCTTAGGCCTAATGGGATTTTTGCGTCTACGCTCGCCATCGAGGCGTTTTTGCCCTAGAGGGAAAACAAGCCTTAACCTAGATTTAAGACATCGTTCAACTCTTGACGTCGGAGTGTTAGTCATAATCAATACCAGAATTAAGGCAATATTTTTTAAAGTTTATTAAACTTTTCAAAATTTATTAAAAAAAAACTGGCTGAATGATTTGGGTACATTTGTTCGGATTTCATTCGTCCGAACGGTGGTACAAATGTCCGAATGATCATTTGTCCGAATGCCGGAAAACAGGATCGTATGTCCGAAAACGTATTTCATTTGCCCCGAAAAATGTATCACAACTTTTGTTGGTGATTTAGTCGTTCAATTTATGTTAACTTTACTGGCAAATTTCATTTGTTCGAATAATCGTTTGTCCGTTTTTTCGAACATTAGGAATTGGTTGTTTTTTTTTAAATATTGTTAGTATAAGAAAATAGTAACATTAACGTGAACCTAACGTAACCTAACCTAAAATATCCACAACAATTCAACTCAATTCCCACTTACTATATCGGCCAAAGGAAAAATGGACATAATAGGATAAAATGATTAGACATTATATATTATAGAAATACTAATTTAGCGACAGAATTCGGACAAGTGATGCTACCGATTCGGACGAATGAAACAAACAAGTTGTCCAATTCGAACAATTGAATCATTTGTTATTTCGGCGGTTCGGACGAATGAAATTCGAACATTTGTTCCACCGTTCGGACGATTGAAATTCGAACAAATGTACCTACCCCGGCTGCATATACTTAGAAACCAAATGACCTTCACATGTTTAATGAACAGCGGTAACAATGAACAACGACCTTAATATCAAATGTTAGGGACACCTTAGAACCTAGGTTCTTTAGACCCAAACAAACACGTCCCTTACCAGGAACACCCTGTTTATACTACCGAAAACATTACCGAATGATACAAGGGAAAAAGATAGTCTTAAGCCTTGGTTGAAACAATGGCGGCGTGAATTTCTTTAGGTCGCGATCAACCGACGCGAAAGCTTAACTGTAGAGACGACATCGAAAGAATAATTTATCCAGAGTGCCAGAGTAAAGGTCTCCGCCGGTTGGCCCAATCCCCAGGGGATTTAGTCACGCCCAAAGTCGGCTGATGCGGAGACGACCATTGCTGTACATTAGGCGGGGTCCCTTCGCGCTCCGATCGATCCCTGGGAACCCGAGTCAAAAGCCCGTTTAATAAAGTCCACAGAAATCACAATTCAGACCCACCCTCTTTCTGCCTTTATCATTCATTGCGTTTTCTACTCCCCCCCCCCCTCCCTCCTTTTCACAGCCGGATCAATACGCGTACTTCTACAGTTCGTGTAAGTTTTCATTTGACGTCATGGTCTCCATAGCGAACGCCATTAATTCCCTTTAGCGCGTCACGGCTTGCCTTTGAGCCATAGTCGAAATCTTTCTAACATCTTAAAACGAGTATTTGTAATCGAAAAATTGTCTTCTACCACGTGCTACTAGTGGTTATTCATGGACCACGAATCTAAGGGGACTCACTGTTTAGCCTAAAAAACCGCACGTGAATACTGGGAATAGGAAAATCACGGCTAATTTTAGTTCAATGTGGACAAACTTGGCGTCGCTGAAGTTGATTTTCACCGTTGTTTCATAGGGTAATATAGGGAAACTGGTGCGTTCACGTTCAATTTTGACAAAATGGCGCCGTTTGTGGTCGGTTAAATGATTAAGCTTAGTAAGTTTTAAGCTTGTTTTCCACTAGTGCGCGTCATAATGTTATTTTCTTTACGCGCGTTAAAACGTTTGAACGTTTCAGAGCTGAGAAACGCGTCGTTGCGCGCGCCAGTGGAAAACAAGCTTAAGACCTTTTTTAAATTGGTTCTTTAAAAGATTAAGTAATGGTAATTAACCATTGTGTTAAGTAAAAACATAAGTCTATAATATTTTTCCAAATGTTTGTCACTTTCGGGAATATTTTACCGAGAGCTAGTAACGTAGTGACGTCATCACAAGAAGAAAATCTCCCCCTAGCGAGGCGCTGTCAATGCTACGTGTGACGCGTTAGCGAGCGGACACAAAACGGCGACGAAGACCGTAATGCAGTCTGTCTTGTGAATAGTTATCAGTAAAAATTTTGCATGTGAAGAATAGGAAGTGTCACACTTAAGTAACAATATTACACACTTATGGTAAAAATAACCAGTAAGCCGCATATGGCTGAGGTTTTTTAATCAAATTAACTTGAATCCATTTCAGTTTTAAACTTAAAAAATTGAATGAACTAAGATTAACCTAACTTTATCGCACGTACTGTCACCTAAGCCCCGACTAAGATTCTCGTATAGTGATAGTTGAACAGAATTCTTAAGGCGCTTCAAAGCGGCTGTTGTACCTCGGTAAGCCTTCCGATTAAGGCCACGCCTACCGTGTCAAAATATCGTGAACAGTGAATCCCCTTAGATTCTTGGCTCATGTTTTAACGTAGCTGTTTAGCGAAATCTTCTGGCAGAATTGTGAAATTAGGTGATTCAGCATAAATTTTGATATTCATACCATAGTTTCTATGTTCATACTATCTTTAACTGAATTGGGCATCCGTTTAATTGTTTCAACTACTTGAATACGAGGGTCTTTTAACTTCCAGGTAAAACAAAATATATTTCAAAATTAAGACAAATCACAATATTTATGAATTGTTTTTGAAACGCAAGCGAATGATTGATTTTGACACCATTTTTTGACATTGTTCGAAGTTAACTCGACAAAATATGTATAAAACACTCGAGGCTGTTGTAACTCATGTAATTAGATGTACTATAGTAGAAAATATCTGGAAATCACCGTTAAATAGTGATAAATCAGTGAAATTCCAGAAAACAATTGTAAAAAATCAATAGAAATCACAGAATGTTTTTCGTAACTCAGTAACCATGTGTTCAAAATTTTTACCCCCGATTTTTCTAATCAATACATTAATTATCATAATTAACAATTTAAGGCTTAAAACTTCGATTAAACCTAACGTTGTTGACTCGCAAATATTTTTGACACTCAAGCCCAGTTCACATTATACAATTATTTGGGCCACTTCACTGTATCCAACTAATTGTAAGCAAGAAAATTGTAAAGTGTGAACAAACAAATTGTAACAATTGTTCCCACTTTTTATGTTCACACTATACAATTTTCTTGCTTACAAGTTGTATACAGTTAAGTGGCCCAATAAATTGTATAGTGTGAACTGGGCTTAAATCTGCGTGACAACGATAAGTGGTTTAAATTTTGTCTAAATATTGTGAGACTTGAAACTTTAACTTGACGCCAATCGTTACAAATGTTGGTGTGTTTTGGAGTATTTTGAGCAATACAAAACCGAATAAAAAGTAAAAGTATTAAAATGCGTTATTCTGTATCGACAAAATGACAAAAAATAGATAAATCATTCAAAATTTCAGAAAAGACCTAAAAATCCACAAAATCAAATAAAAATTAACACTGACAAAAATTTGCAGAAAAGCCTAGAATTCGGTTGGCCTTGTGGTTGCATAGCGGATTCATATAAACTCTAGTTGTACAAATTACTTGTAAAATAATTTTTAAGTTTATATTTAGAAGGATTTTTTTAGATTATACTTAACGAATTTTTTAGTTTATAGTACTTTATACTTAGAACTAATTTTTTAGTTTATACTTAGATCTAATTTCTTAGTTTTTACTTAGAACTAATTTTTTAGTTTATACTTAGATCTAATTTCTTAGTTTTTACTTAGAACTAATTTTTTAGTTTATACTTAGATCTAATTTCTTAGTTTATACTTAGATCTAATTTCTTAGTTTATACTTAGAACTAATTTTTAGTTTATACTTAGAACTAATTTTTTAGTTTATACTTAGAACTAATTTTTTAGTTCATATTAAGAAACTAATTTTTAGTTTATATTAAGAAACTAAATTTTTAGTTTATATTAAGAAACTAATTTTTAGTTTATATTAAGAAAATAATTTTTAGTTTATATTAAGAAAATAATTTTTTAATTTATATGAAGAAACTTATTTTTTAGTTTATATTAAGAAACTAATTTTTAGTTTATATTAAGAAACTAAATTTTTAGTTTATATTAAGAAACTAATTTTTAGTTTATATTAAGAAACTAATTTTTAGTTTATATTAAGAAACTAATTTTTTAGTTTATACTTAAAACTAATTTTTTAGTTTATATTAAGAAACTAATTTTTTAGTTTATATTAAGAAACTCATTTTTTAATTTATACTTATAACTAATTTTTTAGTTTATATTAAAGGGAATATAACCTCAGGTTTTAGGTGTGGAACACCAAACTTCGACCATTTCCCGCTCCCTCCTACAACTTTAGATATTTTTGGCGCTTTTTAGTGACTTCCCGCCAAAATTGCTTACATAAAAAAGCATAAAAAATATAAAAAACGACTTGAGGTTATATTCCCTTTAAGAAACTAATTTTTTAGTTTATATTAAGAAACTATTTGTGTGGTTTATTTTTAAAGAAATTTCTTTTAGTTAAGGTACAAACTATTTATTTAGTTTATATTAAGAAGCTAATTTCTTAGTTTACTTTTAAAGTAATTTCTTTTAGTTAAGGTACAAACTATTTATTTAGTTTACATTAAGAAACTAATTTTTTAGTTAACTTTTAAAGTAATTTTTTTACTGAAGGTATCTTATTCGTTCTATTAGTCTATTTTTCGTGACTGATAAGGCGGCCCGAGGGTCGGGAGATCGGAAGGCCTATTTTTAGAAGCGGAGATCGAGTAGAAATCGAAGACGCAGTATCCTTTTTGACATGTCGCGCTGCTAAAGCGTAAAAGTCGCGATCGTTAAAGGAACCAGGGGACCAGGAGGGGGGGGGGCAATGGTCGCAGTGCGGAGGTATCAAGGAGGGGTCGGGGTCGGGGGTAAGCCGCGGGAAAGTCAACCACCGCGACGACCAAGAGAGAATATCGATCTGGCGACACGCGGGGAAAGATGCCCGCGCAGGGGTGGCAGTCGGAGTGTACGGGCGATAACGGCGTTCCGCCGCTCCCAGAGTCCCCGAAGAGCGCCAAGAAGAGACATTGTTATTAGGAATCACGAACCCCACCCCGCACCGACGCTAACCCCCGGCGCTGTCATGGTAACCCTACAAAGATAAAAACCTTCTCCTAGAAAACGTATACGGAGAATTTTCAGAGAATATATTGCGAAGTGATTTTTTGGATCATGGTTTTTCAGCACGCCTCGAACATTTTCGTCGTGGCTCTGAAGCTTTTAATGAAAAGCCGTTTTACCAGAAACAAATTTCACGTTTATACATTTTCCTGGGTACTGAAAAACTCTAATGTTATTAGCGAAACTAAACTTATACGGTTTCTTCCTTTATTTGAAATACTTTCCGATCCAAGGAATATGTTGTAATACGAAATAGGGAGCTAACAGTTCTTCGTCACACGACGTCACCTATGCTTTTTCCTATTGAAAAGAAGTTCTACCCAACATGGTGGCCACAGCCAAAGCTATGGAGTGTTAGTTCCCTATGGACACAAATAATTTCGGTTTGTGCAATGGTTTCAAAAGCTTAATTAAGGGTAAAATATATTTTTGAAGTGATTTTAAATTGATATATTTTACCCTATGTGTTTAGGTTAACTAATAATTTTCAAATGATTTGTTCAAGAATAAATGAAAAACTATTTTCACTTTTTAAAATATATTTAAGTAACGGTAGTCTTAATTTATTCTTTTTGGCATTTACGAAGGTACAATTTTAACATATTTTACTCTCAATACCTTATAAACCCTTAGAAACAGTTAAATTACTAAATTGTCTTTAGCTAATTTTCTTAACTACAGAACAATTATTTAATGAAAATATTTATTTTTCCAAGTTATAAAAGTAAATAAATTTTATTCAACTATTTTCATAATTATTTCTTCACCAGCTTCTATTTATTGGCAATAGAGGTCGCTGTTGAGCAATCAACATAAAATGCTTTTCCTTCAGAGAGAAAAAGTCTGACTTATTGTGAGACTCGCCTTTCTATTGCTGGTATAGTGTCGTAATCCAACCTTCATAAAGGTGAAAAACCCTGGTCCTACATTACCATAGACTCGCGTGTAATAACCTTTAATCTCAAATTTGAACCCCAGACCACCGATCTAAATTTTAAATTTATACCTAGGAGGATGGAAATACTGGAGGGGAAATATGGGATTCCTAGGCCTGGCAACAGGAGGGAATTCGGACATAAGATACTAGAGACACCTAGCGGACACCGTAGTCAAAGTTTCGTCCGCGTGTTCGTTGGGACTTGGTTAGAAATGCGTGCAGGTCTTAAAATCGTGTTAAAGATTTATTTATTTTGTCTTCAAATTAAATAAACGTCTCCGAAATTAGTTTCGTAGAATCCAGGTAGAATATTCGTGTTTCAGCTTGTACAAAAAATCGTTGTGAATAGAATGAAAGGTAGGCCAAATTTATAGTGACAAAAAATTCCGCCTATTTTTACGGTGGCGCCACGCTCGTATGTCCGAAATTGTTTAGCTCTCGCGTTGCCGAAGCTAAAACAGCGAGTCTGTTAATCGGGAATACAAATTTCTGTTCCAGGTACGCAGTATTATATTCCTAGTTTACACAACGCAGTTCCTCTGTAGATCTAGTTACATTAAAAATATTATTCAAATTGGAAAGATTTTACTATGGCTACGACGAGGACAAACATTTTACCTTTTGAGTCGTTTCAATAATCAAAACTTTCCGTCTATTTTACATCTAGAAAAAAGGTCAGATTTAAGCCTAATACAAATGTGGACATCCAAGCAACTACACGAGACAATTTTGGTCGTTTTCAAAAAGGGATTATTTGCTTTTCTAGAATGGAGAGACCTCGATGATCTAGTGGGGGCACTCTGTCGGGAGATCGGAGTCGCTCTTAACCAAATGGATTCCTTAAATCTTTTAATGGATCCCGGAGAGACACTCCAGTTGGAGCGGCAGAGCTTCATTTGCATTCATCGCGTGTCCTACTTCACCCCAACAACGCGGCTTGTCTTCTCCCGAGCGTTTCAGCATCCCAAAACCCGCTGAGCTTTATTCGGGATTTGCAAACGTTCTAGGAATTTTTATCCGTGAAAATGGAATATGAAATAGCGTACCTATAAATCTGGATTCTTCGAAGCGTTCGAGGGCTTGAAAATAAGGAGTTTGCTAGTCTGTTCTTGACGTTGAAAAACGACGCGTTTATTCGCGAACCGAAGAGAAAATGTCTATTTTGCATTCACAACATTCCATTTCTCTCTTCGGCTGTTTATCGCGTTGAAGGATTCTCCCAAATCTGGCCACAGTCGTATGGAGGGCACGTTTTCGGTATTTGCAATATCAGCGGAATCCCGTTAATGTTATTGGTGCGCTACGACTTGTTCACACTTATCCCTAAAATCGCTTCGTTTTAGATAACTAGTTTTCAAAACCAGCGTGAGAAATCGCTTCGTGCTGGTTCGGGAAGCAACTCGTCCAAGTCGGTTCGCTTAGAATCGCTTTCAAAACGACAAGGCGGGGAAGAAAAATTGCTCGTATTTTCCAAAATAATGGGAATAAAATTCTAAATGATGTCAAATAATATTACTGTTTGTATAGTAAACATGATTAACTAATTGTTTTGGGATATATTTTAGTACTTTCAAAATTCTGGTCATAATTTGAAATGACGTTAAGCCTTGGCTATAAGTGAACCGGAGTGAAGCGATTTCGCACGTGTGAACCAAGAACTATCGTCGGCGGTCAAAACTGGCATTCAAACCGACCTAAACTGGGTTTTAAGCACTAGTATGACCGTGGCTTTATTGTAGCTGGTGCTAGTTAAACCCTAACTACTGCTAAATCTGGTGGCATAAATATTGACTACCTTTAAATGAAGTTGCCATCCATAGAATAGTTTCAACTGCTTGAATATAAGAGTGTCTTGACAGAAATAAATTCAAAGGAGTACCAATCCTTTATTTGAGCTTGCTTTAAATAATTTTTCCAGTCGTAAAAATAGTGAACAAATACAATTTAAGAGTCTTTGTTGATCTTATTTATGATGTACAATGTAAATATTGCTAATACGGTTCTTCAGCAACATCGAAACACTCGAGTCTCAAACAATGTCACAGAGCGCCGTTTTCGTTTTCACGCTCCACGAAAAGTCGACGAAATTAACAGATGAATAAAATGAGTTGTAATTAACAAAACCCAACCATTTAGTTTATCAATTTACATAGTTTTGTTCAATCAAAAAGATGTGCATCAAAATTATTAGATTTAAGTATTTGGTGCTAAGCTTAGGTCACAAAAACCAGCCGTTCCTTAAAACTTGGCCAACAAATTGTGTGTTTCCTCCAACTCTGTTTGCAACTCGTGTTGTCCAACAATGTTTTGCCACTGTAGCGATGCATATATTTAGACCGAATTTTCAAATCTTTTCATTTCTTGGTCCAATGCGATACTGCGAAGCCTTAGACGCGAAAACCACACGTTTCAAGAAAGTTAATGCGTTACAAAATTTTTACTATAACACTCCCTACCTATTATCATAAGTAACATAAAACAATTAAGTGTGATACTTCCTATTGTATTAATGCTAATTTTTCTACCGAACCTTTTTACGACACTGACACTCTTCCAGATCCGACTTGGATTTGCAAATGAGCGTGGGCATATTCAAACACTAGGGTGCTCTGTGCTGAGAAGTAAACACTGATTGCGCAATCAGTGTCGACAGGAATCCATACCTCTACTCGGAATGCTTATCGCGACAGAGTTTCGTATCGATGTAGCTGACGGTGTTTTTGACGCACTATGTTAACGTAAGGGGGAACGGCCAAGCTTTTCCAAATATGGCCTTATTTCCGTCTCAAAAGATTAACAAGACTAACACGTACCTTTTTTTTTGTCTTGAAAAAATAGCTTTTGGCCCAAAAAGTTGAAACGAAAAATAACGCCAGGTGTTTGGGTTTGAATTTTCGCCGCCATCTTAGGGGCTGCCGCCAGCGCCCCTAACCCCGTATGAGCGATTTGGTAACTATCCTAACTTTTAAAATCGCGCAATTTAGGCTTAAGTCTCTTATATCTTAAACGCGCCGCGCGTTCAAAACAAATTTTTTGCGTCTTCAGCAGCGCGCGCTTTTACGTTGTTTTTCGGTCTCACCGACTTCTCACCAGGTGTCGAGGCGGACGCGCGCTTTTCGATTTCCCGAAATTTCTTTATTTTATTAAAAATTAACCACTCAATATTTTTTTATGCGGTTTTCGCCATAAATTTTAGTTTTACTGGTTAAAGCTTGACCGTTCCCCTTTAACAAACAACAACGTGAGAGGGAAGCGCGTGCAGAGGGGATTTTTTCTCTCATAGGCGGGGCCAAGGACAGTAGATACAGCCTACAGGGACGAGAAAGCAGGGGGAAAAAATTCGATTTTAAACGTCTTCATATTCACGGGGAGTTAGATGTAAACAAAACCGCGGCCATTGTTAAGACGTGGTTCACCATGTACAGTATTATTGTAGTTAGTTTTTACCATTTTGATGTTAAATTAAAAATAAAACTACGAGCGTAAATAAAAAAATGCCCATTTGTTTTGAACACTTAAGCCTCGTCAAGAACCGCTAAAATTAGGTGACCGCCATTTTTTTTTGTTTACAACTAATTCTCCTTGCGTTTAGGTCGTTTTAGGTGATATATTCCAACAGAGGCCGCCGATACACTTTCTCGTCCCTGTATCTACGGTCCTTGGCGGGGCCAAAGCCGTCAGAGTGATCTTACTACACGAGATATGACAGGATAAGCATTCGAAGTAGAGGTATGGATTCCTGGTGTCGATGATAATTTTTCGCTCGCAATTTTTGCTAATTTCCATACTTACGGTTATTATGTTACTTATGGTGGTACCATTATGATAAACTAACTCAATAAAATTAAATAAAGTTCAATTACAATATTAAAAAATATAAGTATTCTTCCACCGCCTAAAAAATACAGGTGTCGAAATTTTCAATTGCCCTCTTGGAAACTCCAGACTGTACTATTAAATTAATAAACGGTAATAAAATCGTTGCAGACATCACAACCGTAAATACCATGGAATTCATCTCTAAAAAAAAGTCATTTCTTCAAATGATAAGACCTCAAACCGAGGTAATTTACTATCTCATTCATTAAAATGATAAACACATCTTCGAAATACGAAAGTGTTGACCCCCGAAATAAAGGAGACATCAAATTAAACCACCATCATAAAAATAATATATTTTTGAGCCCCCAAATCAACCGTCTTACGAATTTCGTTTCCTAGAAATTACTAAATTGTTATCTCTTATAATAATTTCCCCGAGTCTATTGTTACGCTATAAAAAATGGCAGATGCTACTTTCAAAATGAGACGCTCTTAGGACAAGGGGATGGGGCCACCATAAAATATACCCCACTAAAACGCGAAGGTACAAACTGTACTCCCCGCTATACCTTTAATTATAGTACCAAGTACCTACAAAGAAAGCGAAAGTAAACTTACCATAGTGTGTCATTGTCTGTAAATTGGGCGGTGATCTTGGCTCCATTCAAAGAAATATTCTCGACGCTGGCAAAGAGTTCTGGTTTGAAAATCAACGGAGCATCGAAGCGTCCCATTCATTTGCACGCATTGAGACAGGTAGCTTGGACCAAGCAGGTAGCATCAAGTGGACGCGCGTTGCGTGCTTCCTGAGCGCCACCGTGATGATGGCACACAATGCGACGGAGACCACCTGCCATCGGGGTCAAGGACAAGCCCTACATACGGTAGACGATCCGCGAGCGCTTCTGTTAGTTCATTTATTGTCACCGATCCATTGTCATTCGCCATCACCTGTTCTGCACGAAATTTTCATTCAATTCGAGAAACATACCTTCGAAATAAATGATAATAAAGGTTTTCATACAAGTGATTTTGGTTTTTCGACGAAATTTCAAATTAGGGACGAGCAGAATTTGCATTGCGAAAATTCTAACCTGCTCAGCAAACGTAGAAAAAATTTAATGAAATTTAAAACTGGGAAATTTAGTTCAGAGTTTCTACCCTAGAAGGCAGCACGGGCAACGATAAAGATTTTTATTTCAAATTTGCCTAGTTTTGTGATGGCGAGATTTTGAAATGAGATAAAATAAGTTCAATATTTTTAACCTTATTGCGACCTACATTTCGAGCAATACGCAAACAATAATTAAGTAAACAGTTGATAGGATATAATTTTAAAATTATATAATTTTTTAATTTTAATAGTTTTTTCACTTAAATAAACGAATAAAATAAATAATCATAAAAAGAATAAAATGATTCGAAAAACGTAGACGAAGTAATAAAATTGAAAATTGAAAAAGTATTTTAGAAAACAACAAAACTGAGTTAAAGTTATAAATTTTTTACCTCAAAGTCAAATAATATTCACTATTCAAAATCTAGCTAAACCCCACAGTTGATTGAAGTTCTAGAAATCATTTTAATCAAAAACAATGCATTGGCCGGGAATCGAACCCGGGTCACCCGCGTGGCAGGCGAGTATTCTACCACTGAACCACCAATGCCTGTGTATATCACGAACTACGTTTTAACTTCCTTATCTGGCCGTTTTCCAAAACACTTTACTCGGTCAATGACGTTGACGCTGTGGAGGGAAAAGGGTGACAGGGGGAACAAACTAGATAATGTTTACTCTCCTCAATGATGAAAACAGCTTTATTTGTTTATTTTTTAAAAGTCGAGCGTTTTAACATGGTCGCACAAATTCAAGCATTGGTGGTTCAGTGGTAGAATACTCGCCTGCCACGCGGGTGACCCGGGTTCGATTCCCGGCCAATGCAATGCTTTTAGTTTAATTTTTTCAAAAACATTTAATTTTTTTTCCAACTCGAGGGTTTTAACATGGTCGCGCGATTTCAAGCATTGGTGGTTCAGTGGTAGAATACTCGCCTGCCACGCGGGTGACCCGGGTTCGATTCCCGGCCAATGCAATGCTTTTAGTTTAATTTTTTCAAAAACATTTTATTTTTTTTCCAACTCGAGGGTTTTAACATGGTCGCGCCATTTCAAGCATTGGTGGTTCAGTGGTAGAATACTCGCCTGCCACGCGGGTGACCCGGGTTCGATTCCCGGCCAATGCAATGCTTTTAGTTTAATTTTTTCAAAAACAATTTATTTTTTCCAACTCGAGGGTTTTAACATGGTCGCGCCATTTCAAGCATTGGTGGTTCAGTGGTAGAATACTCGCCTGCCACGCGGGTGACCCGGGTTCGATTCCCGGCCAATGCAATGCTTTTAGTTTAATTTTTTCAAAAACATTTTATTTTTTTTCCAACTTGAGGGTTTTAACATGGTCGCGCAATTTCAAGCATTGGTGGTTCAGTGGTAGAATACTCGCCTGCCACGCGGGTGACCCGGGTTCGATTCCCGGCCAATGCAATGCTTTTAGTTTAATTTTTTCAAAAACAATTTATTTTTTCCAACTCGAGGGTTTTAACATGGTCGCGCAATTTCAAGCATTGGTGGTTCAGTGGTAAAATACTCGCCTGCCACGCGGGTGACCCGGGCTCGATTCCCGGCCAATGCAATGCTTTTAGTTTAATTTTTTCAAAAACATTTTATTTTTTTTCCAACTCGAGGGTTTTAACATGGTCGCTCGATATCAAGCATTGGTGGTTCAGTGGTAGAATACTCGCCTGCCACGCGGGTGACCCGGGTTCGATTCCCGGCCAATGCAATGCTTTTAGTTTAATTTTTTCAAAAACAATTTATTTTTTCCAACTCGAGGGTTTTAACATGGTCGCGCAATTTCAAGCATTGGTGGTTCAGTGGTAGAATACTCGCCTGCCACGCGGGTGACCCGGGTTCGATTCCCGGCCAATGCAATGCTTTTAGTTTAATTTTTTCAAAAACATTTTATTTTTTTTCCAACTCGAGGGTTTTAACATGGTCGCGCAATTTCAAGCATTGGTGGTTCAGTGGTAGAATACTCGCCTGCCACGCGGGTGACCCGGGTTCGATTCCCGGCCAATGCAATGCTTTTAGTTTAATTTTTTCAAAAACATTTTATTTTTTTCCAACTCGAGGGTTTTAACATGGTCGCGCGATTGCAAGCATTGGTGGTTCAGTGGTAGAATACTCGCCTGCCACGCGGGTGACCCGGGTTCGATTCCCGGCCAATGCAATGCTTTTAGTTTAATTTTTTCAAAAACAATTTATTTTTTCAAACTCGAGGGTTTTAACATGGTCGCGCAATTTCATGCATTGGTGGTTCAGTGGTAGAATACTCGCCTGCCACGCGGGTGACCCGGGTTCGATTCCCGGCCAATGCAATGCTTTTAGTTTAATTTTTTCAAAAACAATTTATTTTTTCCAACTCGAGGGTTTTAACATGGTCGCTCATATTCAAGCATTGGTGGTTCAGTGGTAGAATACTCGCCTGCCACGCGGGTGACCCGGGTTCGTTTCCCGGCCAATGCAATGCTTTTAGTTTAATTTTTTCAAAAACATTTTATTTTTTTTCCAACTCGAGGGTTTTAACATGGTCGCGCAATTTCAAGCATTGGTGGTTCAGTGGTAGAATACTCGCCTGCCACGCGGGTGACCCGGGTTCGATTCCCGGCCAATGCAATGCTTTTAGTTTAATTTTTTCAAAAACATTTTATTTATTTTCCAACTCGAGGGTTTTAACATGGTCGCTCGTTATCAAGCATTGGTGGTTCAGTGGTAGAATACTCGCCTGCCACGCGGGTGACCCGGGTTCGATTCCCGGCCAATGCAATGCTTTTAGTTTAATTTTTTCAAAAACATTTTATTTTTTTTCCAACTCGAGGGTTTTAACATGGTCGCTCGATTTCAAGCATTGGTGGTTCAGTGGTAGAATACTCGCCTGCCACGCGGGTGACCCGGGTTCGATTCCCGGCCAATGCAATGCTTTTAGTTTAATTTTTTCAAAAACAATTTATTTTTTCCCACTCGAGGGTTTTAACATCATCGCGCAATTTCATGCATTGGTGGTTCAGTGGTAGAATACTCGCCTGCCACGCGGGTGACCCGGGTTCGATTCCCGGCCAATGCAATGCTTTTAGTTTAATTTTTTCAAAAACATTTTATTTTTTTTCCAACTCGAGGGTTTTAACATGGTCGCTCGATATCAAGCATTGGTGGTTCAGTGGTAGAATACTCGCCTGCCACGCGGGTGACCCGGGTTCGATTCCGGGCCAATGCAATGCTTTTAGTTTAATTTTTTCAAAAACAATTTATTTTTTCAAACTCGAGGGTTTTAACATGGTCGCGCAATTTCATGCATTGGTGGTTCAGTGGTAGAATACTCGCCTGCCACGCGGGTGACCCGGGTTCGATTCCCGGCCAATGCAATGCTTTTAGTTTAATTTTTTCAAAAACAATTTATTTTTTCCAACTCGAGGGTTTTAACATGGTCGCTCATATTCAAGCATTGGTGGTTCAGTGGTAGAATACTCGCCTGCCACGCGGGTGACCCGGGTTCGATTCCCGGCCAATGCAATGGTTTTAGTTTAATTTTTTCAAAAACATTTTATTTTTTTTCCAACTCGAGGGTTTTAACATGGTCGCGCTATTTCAAGCATTGGTGGTTCAGTGGTAGAATACTCGCCTGCCACGCGGGTGACCCGGGTTCGATTCCCGGCCAATGCAATGCTTTTAGTTTAATTTTTTCAAAAACATTTTATTTTTTTTCCAACTCGAGGGTTTTAACATGGTCGCTCGATATCAAGCATTGGTGGTTCAGTGGTAGAATACTCGCCTGCCACGCGGGTGACCCGGGTTCGATTCCCGGCCAATGCAATGCTTTTAGTTTAATTTTTTCAAAAACATTTTATTTTTTTTCCAACTCGAGGGTTTTAACATGGTCGCTCGATTTCAAGCATTGGTGGTTCAGTGGTAGAATACTCGCCTGCCACGCGGGTGACCCGGGTTCGATTCCCGGCCAATGCAATGCTTTTAGTTTAATTTTTTCAAAAACAATTTATTTTTTCCCACTCGAGGGTTTTAACATCATCGCGCAATTTCATGCATTGGTGGTTCAGTGGTAGAATACTCGCCTGCCACGCGGGTGACCCGGGTTCGATTCCCGGCCAATGCAATGCTTTTAGTTTAATTTTTTCAAAAACATTTTATTTTTTTTCCAACTCGAGGGTTTTAACATGGTCGCTCGATATCAAGCATTGGTGGTTCAGTGGTAGGATACTCGCCTGCCACGCGGGTGACCCGGGTTCGATTCCGGGCCAATGCAATGCTTTTAGTTTAATTTTTTCAAAAACAATTTATTTTTTCAAACTCGAGGGTTTTAACATGGTCGCGCAATTTCATGCATTGGTGGTTCAGTGGTAGAATACTCGCCTGCCACGCGGGTGACCCGGGTTCGATTCCCGGCCAATGCAATGCTTTTAGTTTAATTTTTTCAAAAACAATTTATTTTTTCCAACTCGAGGGTTTTAACATGGTCGCGCAATTTCAAGCATTGGTGGTTCAGTGGTAGAATACTCGCCTGCCACGCGGGTGACCCGGGTTCGATTCCCGGCCAATGCAATGCTTTTAGTTTAATTTTTTCAAAAACATTTTATTTTTTTTCCAACTTGAGGGTTTTAACATGGTCGCGCAATTTCAAGCATTGGTGGTTCAGTGGTAGAATACTCGCCTGCCACGCGGGTGACCCGGGTTCGATTCCCGGCCAATGCAATGCTTTTAGTTTAATTTTTTCAAAAACAATTTATTTTTTCCAACTCGAGAGTTTTAACATGGTCGCGCAATTTCAAGCATTGGTGGTTCAGTGGTAGAATACTCGCCTGCCACGCGGGTGACCCGGGTTCGATTCCCGGCCAATGCAATGCTTTTAGTTTAATTTTTTCAAAAACATTTTATTTTTTCCCACTCGAGGGTTTTAACATCATCGCGCAATTTCAAGCATTGGTGGTTCAGTGGTAGAATACTCGCCTGCCACGCGGGTGACCCGGGTTCGATTCCCGGCCAATGCAATGCTTTTATTTTAATTTTTTAAAAACAATTTATTTTTTCCAACTCAAGCGTTTTCGTATGGTCGCGCATTTTCAAGCATTGGTGGTTCAGTGGTAGATTACTCGCCTGCGACGAGGGTGACCTGGGTTCGATTGGAAGAAACTTGTATTTTAACCTTGACCACAGTCATCAACTTATCTGCTTTCGAGTAGAATTGTCAAATCAAAATAGCATTTGCGATAAGAACGTGGCAGAAGCCATTGTGTGTCGGTGCTTTGCTCTCCCCATTTTGAACGAAGAGGGAAAAGAATCCGAAAAAGGATTATAGAAGTTATTATTTCGAAATAAAGACCAGCATCCGTGCGTTGGGCCGGCAGAGGTCCTTCTGACGAACAAGAAAAGCGGATTCGTGATCGGGAGATTCACTTTTAAGATAAACTGCCACGTTTTTTCATATTATAAAAAGACTGCTTAAGACCCGCAATAAACATGAAGCTTCTCTCGCATTTGCACCAAGTATTTTCAAAAATGTAGGAATATATCAGCGCTGTAAGAACGACCAAGATTTAAACAATTTTACAGTGATTAAAATGCTAAAATAGTAATACCATAAGTAACATAATAACAATAAGTATGACACTTCCTATTGCTTTAATGCTAATTTTCTAACCGAACCTTTTTTCGGCACTAATACTCTCTTCAAGCTGTGACTTGGACTCGCGACTCACCGTTTTGGATGACTACGTTTTGATATAAATTTAAGCCTAATATCGGAGAGCACGTTCTGGAGTCGCTAGGGTCTTCGGCTTGGTTTTGAAGCTCGCGTGCGAATCACGCGTGATAAAAAAAAATGAGCTCGTGACGCCGAGAAGAACGTTTTTAATTTTTATCATTTTAGCCTAATATTCCGCCTATCTATCGGAAACCAGATATTTCGGCTTAGTGGAAGTCTCGCATATTTTAGACACTAGAGGGCTCCGTGCTGAGAAAACATCTTGATTACGCAATGACTATGAAAATCAGATTGGTTGTAAATCTCGTTAATTGTCGTACTTATTGGTTTTATGTTACTTATGGTAATATTTAAGTCCAAATTGTAAATTAATTATCCAAAAACCAAAGTCATAAAATTACGGGAAGTGGTTAATTTTATTGTATGGGGTAAATTTTTATCTTATAAGCTAATAATAATAATAATAATAATAATCAGCTAAGCTAATCCCCGAGGATACAACACAGACTTAAAGGGAATATAACCTCAAATCGTTTTTTATGTTTTTTATGCTTTATTATGTAAACCATTTTGTCTGGAAGTCACTAAACAGCGCCAAAAATATCTAAAGTCATAGGAGGGAGCGGGAAATGGTCGAAGGTTTGTGTTCCACACCTAAAACCTGGGGTTATATTCCCTTTAAGTCAACTAGTAACTTGAGAAGCCAATTCAGTTTTCAGTTCCGTTGATTTCTAACCCGACCAAAGTTTTGCAGCGGCATTACATTAACTAATTTGGAATTAACTTCCTTTTGTAGAAACTTTTGAGAGGGGCATTATTATCCCCTCATCGGTTCGCATCTGAAATATATAAAGGCTTCTACATACGTCGACATTCGCCGTGATTGTATACGTTTTATATTAGTATCGCAACTTCTGCAATATTCGTAAAGAAAAATCAATAAGAGGATGAAGCAAAGTTTCTATTCTCCTCTTCGTTGATGGAGCGAGAAAGAAAACGGAGCCAGTGATGGTGTCGGATAAGATAGAGCGCCGTTATTTCCTTCGTATAAAAAACACCAGCTCCAGTAAAAAAGGGTAGCTGGGAGTTGGAAAAGGTTCCACCACCCCCAAAAAAATCGAGATATGTATCGCCTCTACTCCTTATTCCGCGATTTCTCGATTAGAAACTATAATTACGTCACGATATTGGAGAGTCGGTTGGCCCGTTTTTGACGGATAGTGGCGTGAAACAACGATTCTATTGACAGGAAAATAGCCGAGAATAACAGATTAACACCCCAAGTTTATTTAAACAAAATATACGTCACGAGTGCATGGTTTGCACGTATAAGTAATTTATATTGACTCCTTTTGAACTCTGTGGTTTGGTTTGATTGTATTTGCTTTATTAACTACATTTACAAAATTTAATTTGAACCATGACTGGCTACTCTGATTTCATGATTCTTTGTAGCACTAGCCAGCATACTTTCTGTTCACCTGGTTACCGCGATATAAATACCAATTCTTTCTTTAGAATAAACGTCGATTTTTTGCATATAGACAAGGTAGCGTACGCGTAGAAAATATATCTAAAATTAAAGTGATAAATGGTGTGATTACACAATCAACGAAGTAACGTTTCTTAGTGTATACAAAGAGTTTGTTTAAGAAAGCATGGATAGTAGATTTTAGAGGATCGGTAAAAAACCTGGTTTATAGCCCCCGTAAACCAATCACACTAAGGGAGTCGTCCAAGGTTATTTGAAAAATACAAGTATCGCTAAGAGTGGACGATACTGTTCGAAAAAAGAAAAAAGATAAACACGAAGTACATTTTTACGCCAAAAGGTATTTTTTCATATTTTTATAGATTAAATAGGATATACTAAATATTAGTTGATAGTTTTTATTGAATTAAGAAACCAAAATTAAAAACTACTAAAATATAAAGCGCAAAAAATTGCGTAACAATATCAACCGCGTTAGATTGCCATTTTGAAATTTTAAGATCACGTGGTACAAACGACCTTGCAAGACTCCCTCGGAGTCTCTCGAGCTGATTGATACGCGGGGAGAAATAAAATGCACTGTGGAAGGATATCGAAAATATGTCCTCTTAATTTACTGTCCATGAAGAAAGTAACCGTTTAATGAATAAGGTTTCACACTTATTTAAAATCTGGTCATATTCAAAATGGAGAAGCTCTCTAGTAGAATCCTGTAGGATAGAAAGATAGTTGGCTGCATGACACATGTGATAAGCAGGCAGCAAACTTCCAAGTAAAAGGCAGAGTAAACGGAACAAGTTTCCAGTTGGCCGTTATATTATTTTGAATTAAAATTTAAAGTTAGGAAACTAATTTTAAAAATTAACACTATCCCCAGATGGCGAAAGCGCTATCGTTATAATATTACAAAATATTAATCATAAATATACAGGGTGTTTTTCAAGGTTATGCAAAAAAATTGAAGGAGTTGTAGGGGGGTGAGTTGAGAAGTATGCCTGTTTTTCCCCCATTTTCCTACGATGAGTGAAAGGAGCGGCAGAGAGCTTCAAAGTGTGGCCTACTAGGCCCTAGAAGTAGGCTGCAACAAGCGCAACACCAAGCAGCAGGGACTTTAAATACTGTTTAAGTTTACTTTTTTACGCTGGTAACCTCGATTTGTTTACAAGGCCTCTTTTACCTATCACACGAACCCAAACCTTAATGTTCGCATTTCCATGCTGCTTGGTTTTGCGCTTGTTGCGGCCTACTTCCCGGGGCTAGTAGGCCACACTTTGAAGCTCTCTGGCGCTCTTTTCACTCATCGTAGGAAAATAGGGAAAAACAGGCTTACTTCTCAACTCAACCCCTACAACCTTTTGAAACACCCTGTATAGTCAAATCGTTTTATATAAAGTAAAATTAATATGTATATTTTAAACAGTACTAAACAGTATTACATTTCGGATACATTTTTAAATTTATTCGGGCAAACGAAATTTGCAATTAAACGGCGATAATTAGAAATGCCAAGAATCCGGTAGTGGCTTGAAATATGTCAATGTTATATTATTCGGCGTAAAAGCGTGTCTGTTCACCATTAGGTTAAAGGTGGCAAAGTGACAAACTAGACGCGTAACGACCACTCCCTGGTAACCGCCTGGTGCCTCAGTAACCTACTACGAGTAATTGAAGTCGCATGCCGAAAAACCACCATTCTTATTATACGATGCAAAGTAGTCTTGGGCGCGTTCATGTATTCATTTTCGCAGATGGCTAGCGATCGGAGTCGTGCGTTTCCAACTTATCGCCTTCGTGAATTTGCAAACTCGTCACTCGCGCAGCTGAGATCTGGCCGATGGTCTTCGGAATTTTGGATGGCGAACCCACGCGAGGTGACCATCCGAATGATCCCAGCTGATGGACACCTGTGGAGAGATCGGGCCACCCTTAGAACCTACAGCGCCGATTGGTCAACCGCGCCAAGTTCGCCAACTCAGACGCGGCAAACAGCTGCTTTTGGAATAATTAACTAGGTAGTATCAATTTGCAAGAGCGACTCGAATATTTTCCCCCATTAGCATAAAAACAGGGTGATTCTTTCGCGCAAGGTGCCCAAATAATTTCTTCGGAGCTTCGAATGAAGTTTCACCGCTTTGCAGAAACCTATACTTCTGACGCATCTGCCGAAAATTTGATTATCCGTATTATTTAAAATACAAGCGCGCTTCCTATAGTATCAAGATTTCAACCTTTAAAGGTTAATTCAAAATAAGTACTGTGAACTAATTTATTTAAAAAAAAACCTTTAAGGTTAGGCAAGCATTTACGCCTTCTGAATTTTCAATGAAAGCTGCTTAAGCCATTGTTGACCAGAAAATAGAGGTCGACGTTTGAATAAGAAATTATACGATTGTTTATATTTATCCATAACCGAGAATTATTCAGAAATATTCGAAAAAAATGATTAATTTTGCATGTTAAATCGTATAATTTATTCGTATAAAACAAATAATACTAATTTTAATGATTAATTGAATTTTTTTGCGGTTAATTTATTTGTTCCGCCGACCTCTATACCAGAAACAGACCTGTTAAAAAACCACCTTAAATATAATCAATTTGACTTTTTAAGTTAAATGGAGCTTCTCAAGCTGGCCGCTACGTGGCTCTATTTAAATTACAAATAATTACACATTATTAAATGTTATTTTCTTAAACTTACATAATTTATGTTCTTAGAGATATAGTAAGTTTACGTTTGGTTGCGAGCCAGGTGGTGCATCGAGTCATTGCCCTTTCAAAGATTTTTATTGTGGGCAGATTATGTAAATGCCCTTCCAAATTTTTGTTGGCTCAAATTGACGAATTAAATAAAACAAAGGCTTATAGCGCTACCTAAGAGCAAAACTCAAGCGAGTAAAAAAATCATTTTGAGAAAAGATAATTTTTAGTTTTTATCTTTAATAATTGCAATAATAGTTATTAATTGAAATATACTAAAATGAAAGTTAAATCAACACAAATAATTAAGTAATGTGTCAGTCTAATGTAAAAACACAAAAGGATTTTTATTTAAATTTATTTCAAAAGTCACGTATATCGACTTGCTTGACTTTGATACTCAGGAAGTAAAATTTCACCCTGTACTGGAAACGTTCAGTTAACTTTACCAATTTGAAATAAAGATTGCTTTTTGTATAAAATTATGCCTGGAAGTAACAAAAAAATAGCCTATCTTAGTGTAAATTATCACTACTGCCATATGTAACATAATTATCATAAGTATACCTCTGTATAATATTTCCATTGAAAAAAATTCAATGAGACCTTGTTTCAAGCGGAACATACATTGAGCGGACCCAAAAATGCAAAAATGCTAAACTTGACATGGGCAAAGCCAGAAACGCGCGAGGAATTCTCCCGTGAACAAGGTTTCATTAATGAAAATGCATTTATGGTATACTTATGAGCACTTGATTATGTTACATATGCTACTGCGTATACTTACAGTGCAGTCGTCGTAATGGATGGCTGAACTTGTGGACCCCTACAAATATCGTAGGCCCTCAATGCATTGGCCTATTTTTGCCACTGAAATTTAGTAATTTTGTATATACTATTTGACCTCCATACTCGGGGGGGGGGGGGGGCAGGCTCGGGTCTTTGGGCAGAGGGGTATGGAGAATGTAGTTAAAGCCAAGACATAAATCTACTGTACATATAAGAAGGGATTGAGAAATTCGTTACGAGACAGGTAAACGCGTTAAATTAAAAATTTCGGTAGCAGCGATTCTCGTGAAAAGGGCCTCACCCCGATGAATGGGTTTAAGCGGAGACGATGGTCCTCCTGCGCTGGAAGCGTGGGCGCCCAGTTAATGCGCCGACACGCGCGAAATACAACCCGAGCCAAGAAAGATCGACACGCGCTTTCCTCGGCGGAGAACTCGGTCGGAGGCAGGAAGCAGGTGGTTCACTCTCTCTAATAGATACGAACGTACCGGGGAAACGGCCAGAGTTGAAAGGTCAAATTATTTCCTAAAAGGAGAAACGAACGTTCTTTCGATTCGCGTCACAATGTGGGCGCCGCCTTCTTGAACAAACCTTGCTCGCCAAAGCTACTATCAAGGCGGTTTTTTAGTTGCAAGTTTATTTTCTTTGCAATTTAATTTATTTTCCTTTATTTAATAGACTTTTCTATAAATTCCTAGCTAATCAGGCCAAACACTTTCACAAAGACCATATAGCGCTACTTCAGTAGGACTTGCAAACTTATCAATTCTTTGAGTTAAAAATGTTTGTTTGTTTGCTCATTCCGATTGGATTAGTATATTCTGAAGCATCACCCATAAAGTCGATTTTCAAAATATAGCTAAGGTCGCTTACGTGAAGATAGTATATTTCAAAATATAGTAAATCCATAACTGAACTATTTACAAAATCAATGATATTTAGTTAATTAACTATTTATTATGGATTGTATAAAACTATAACCGTTAAATGAGTAGGATTTTGATCAAAAATCCACTATTTATCCAGACAACTAGGCTGGCAGGTTTGGCAGATAATCCTATTTTGAGCCTACCGGGTTCATGAAAAATTGGGCCAAGCCTTCTGCCTCTCTATACACAAAAGTAAATAACAACATAAGTAGTATTTTATAGAATAGTCTATTAACTAGTCTACTTTCTTAATATATAATTTTATAAACGCAAATGCATGAATAATAAGGAAAAAATGACTTTGCTAGAGCTAGAGACGATTTGTATTTATTTGATTTTATTATTTTATAAATGTAGTTATATAAAAATATGCACCTTCACAGGCTCTCGCTAATTTTCCAAAAATTATTTCGGAAAAAATTGTGCAGACCGAATACAAAATATAGAAACTTTCCTACTGAGGAAAAATATGGTTTTATATAAATTAATAATGCTAAGCACGGTTTTTTTATGGTTAGATGAAATAATATTGGTGATATATTTTGAGCCTTGATGCAGTGTACGATTTAGTACGAAATCGGTACGCATTGAAAACCAACTGCCTCATACATGTTTCATTTTAAGGTCTTAAATGGACATAATCAATGGCAAACTACAATAATTTTAAAAGCTTATTTAATTTACAAGATGGCAATATTAATCGTTACTTATTAATTTGTTATTTTCTGGAAATATTATTTTCTATAAAAACATTATCGAGTAGAAATATTTGAGGTGGCTGACAGCTTTCGTATACAGGGTCTTTTTTTAGCTCGGAAAAGTGATTTTTTTTCAAAAACTATTTAAACTATTGATTTCAAATTTGGAAGGTCAATTTACTATACCGGGGACATTAGTTTGAGAAATTTCAGCGGTTTTGGTAATGTTTTTCACCAATTTAAAAAAAAAATTCCGTCATCGAAAACTATTAAAAATTGTTGACTCGGCTTAAAAAATTTACAAGTTCGTCAAGCCTATTACAATTATTACATTGTTGACGATAATTAAAAAGCGAACAAGTCTAATACAGACTTATTAGAGTTTTTACACGGTTTGTTTTTAAATTCAAATATTTTAATCAGATCAATTTTTACAAAATATGTTCAATAATACCACCATTGGCTGCAACGCAGGTTTGTGCGCGGACAATTAAATTCGCAAAAACGCTTTCTATATCATTTCTGGTGTGACGTCTCGGCAAGCACTGATTATTCTTATGATATATATATATATATATATATATACTGTTTACCTGCCCGTATAGAATGTGCACGACTTCCATATCTCTCGAAACGGCCGAAAAAGCGAGCAGGTGGAGAGCGGAGTATGATTATAACACTCGCTCTGATGCCAGAGAAGCTAATTGAACGGAGTGCTCCGGAACAGGTGCCACACCGGATTAGAACTCTGGAAATATCACGGGCAACTGCGCCCCGTAAAAGGCGCTATATGGTCCCCCTCCAGAGGATCGCTCCGTGCGTGCCTGGTACCGCTTACGCGCGCGTTTTTCGGGGTTCCGGAATTGGATTTGCTCGCCCTTACCTCACTTTTTGTTTTAAATAAGTTTACTCTCGAGAAAAAAAACACCTGATATTTACGGACCACGTTTACATATTTAAATAGTTCGATTTCGCCTTAAATTCGCCCAAAAACATCTGCAGTTCTCCAAATTTAAAGGAGTGGCGAGTACGAAGAACTAAGTAATCTTCTTTATTAGGTTATTGTATCGTAAGTCTATAATAAATTTACCGTTCATAAGTGTGACTCTCGCTTTATTTTAAAAGTAAAGTTACATCTGTTTCGAAACTCTGACCTGACGTATTCTATAACGATACGTTTAAATGCAGATAAAAAAACAATAGTTTATTTATATTTAGGGATAATGTCGAGGGGCAGGTCACTTCCATTTTGGGTGCGTCTTAATCATAGTAAAATGATTAAATCAGGGTAATCGTTATTAAATCAGGGTAATAAAGATTAAAAAATCGAATCACTTAGATTATAAAATCTAATCACGATTTAAACGAGATTTAATCATCCTAATCATGATCTAATCTTTTTAATCAGGATTTAATCATTTAAACGAGATTTAATCATTCTAATCATGATCTAATCTTTTTAATTAGAATTAATCATTTTAATTAGATTTAATCATTTTAATCACGATTTAATCAGTATAATCGGTCGAATCGAGAATTTATCATTAAAATCAAACTAAAGTACGATTTAATCATACTAATCACGATATAATTTTTTTAATCAGGATTTAATCATTTTAAACAGATTTAATCATTTTAATCAGATTTAATCATTTTAATCAGATTTAATCATTTTAATCAGATTTAATCATTTTAATCAGATTTAATCATTTTAATCAGATTTAATCATTTTAATCAGATTTAATCATTTTAATCAGATTTAATCATTTTAATCAGATTTAATCATTTTAATCAGATTTAATCATTTTAATCAGATTTAATCATTTTAATCAGATTTAATCATTTTAATCAGATTTAATCATTTAATCATGATTGCGAGCAACGTTAAAAATCGCTGCATCATTGTCCTTTCTTGTAAAGTAAAAAGTATTTTAAACGTACGTATCTACGCAGAAAATGTTTGATTTATTTTTTTCAAATAGTATTTTACGGAATTAAAGCAAAACCTATACAACAACAAAAAGTATATTAATTAATTTAATTAATACGTTGCTAAAATGTTAAGGGGAAGATCACTCCTCTTTCGGGTGCATACTTAATCGGATTTCATTAAATTTATTAAATCATGTTAATCGCGATAAAATGTTTAATCCAATTTAATTAATTTAATCTAGATTTAACCTTTTTAATCTTGATTTAATCACAAGTTGATCTGTTATATTACGATCTAATCTCTTAATCACGATTTAATCCACTTATTCGTGATTTAATCAGCCTAATCGTAATTTAATGGGCTTAATCGTAATTTAATCAGCTTAATCGTGATTTAATGGGCTTAATCGTAATTTAATCGGCTTTATCGTGATTTAATGGGCTTTATCGTGATTTAATGGGCTTAATCGTAATTTAATGGGCTTAATCGTAATTTAATGGGCTTAATCGTAATTTAATCAGCTTAATCGTGATTTAATGGGCTTAATCGTAATTTAATCGGCTTTATCGTGATTTAATGGGCTTTATCGTGATTTAATGGGCTTAATCGTAATTTAATGGGCTTAATCGTAATTTAATGGGCTTAATCGTGATTTAATCGGCTTAATCGTGATTTAATGGGCTTAATCGTGATTTAATGGGCTTAATCGTAATTTAATGAGCTTAATCGTGATTTAATCGGCTTAATCGTGATTTAATGGGCTTAATCGTGATTTAATGGGCTTAATCGTAATTTAATGGGCTTAATCGTAATTTAATGGGCTTAATCGTAATTTAATGGGCTTAATCGTGATTTAATGGGCTTAATCGTGATTTAATGGGCTTAATCGTGATTTAATGGGCTTAATCGTAATTTAATCAGCTTAATCGTGATTTAATGGTCTTAATCGTAATTTAATCGGCTTTATCGTGATTTAATGGGCTTTATCGTGATTTAATGGGCTTAATCGTAATTTAATGGGCTTTATCGTGATTTAATGGGCTTAATCGTAATTTAATAGGCTTAATCGTAATTTAATAGGCTTAATCGTAATTTAATGGGCTTAATCGTGATTTAATGGGCTTAATCGTGATTTAATCGGCTTAATCGTGATTTAATGGGCTTAATCGTAATTTAATCGGCTTAATCACAAACTTGACTTAATCTAGGTTTAATCCATTTAATCATCTTAATCATGATTTAATCTTGATTCAATCCATTTAATCATCTTAATCATGATTTAATCTTGATTAAACCCATTTAATCATCTTAATCATGATTTAATCTTGATTCAATCCATTTAATCATCTTAATCGTGATTTAATCTTGATTCAATCCATTTAATCATCTTAATCATGATTTAATCTTGATTCAATCCATTTAATCATCTTAATCATGATTTAATCTTGATTCAATCCATTCAATCATCTTAATCATGATTTAATCTTGATTCAATCCATTTAATCATCTTAATCATGATTTAATCTTGATTCAATCCATTTAATCATCTTATTCATGATTTAATCTTGATTCAATCCATTTAATCATCTTAATCATGATTTAATCTTGATTCAATCCATTTAATCATCTTAATCATGATACATTCCAAGTGTATACCTCGATAGTTTCCTGATTATATATATATATATATACATAATGTAAAAATAAGATAATTTACATTAATAAAGGTACTTATTATAAATATTATAATTCAGTTTCGTTTGATTATAAGGATGTATTAGAAAATTAATAGATTTAAATATTTGGTGCTATGCGTCTGTTCATCAAAACGTGTCGAACCAAAGCTTTTGGGAGGCCAACACGTTACGGACTCGGTATTACAATGAGTCACAAACAACGCGAATAAAAAGAATAGTCCATAATGAAGCTAAGCCCTAAACAAATTTGAAGAAATTGAAAAACTTACAAATAGCTCGTACCAATAGGTTTTGGAGCAAACCAAAAGACACGAATCTCGGACCAAATAGATCTTCGAGTGAAAAATAAAATGAAATGAAAAAGTCAGAAATTCCAACGGTAGACCGGTTTCGTCCTATTTGAGACGCATCAGTACCGTGCGGGAAATCTGGCTCGCAACTATTCGCGACCGAAAAGAGAAACATTAAAAATTGCAAAACGCGTTGCATAGCAACGGAAAGCCGAAATGGGGAAGAGTGGTGGATAATAATATTTACGAAATATTAAGTTAAGAGGAACCACTTATGAACTGCATTGCAAAGACTGATAAAAAACTCTTTGCAATGCAGTCTTAACTTTATATTACAATGTAATGCAAAATAACTTGGCTCTTTAGTACGGATAATAATGATTTAATATAAAAATTTCAAAGTAACCACCGATGTAACCAAGTTTGGGAACTTAACAAAATAACGAGAAAGTATGTAAGACGGAAGAATATCCATATAGGGTGGTGGTGACACGGAGAGCCGTCTCAGTATGGAGACAGAGTCGCGTTCGAGGTGCAAACTAACGCGTCCTCAAATCTAGGCAATGGTGTCACGGGCAGCTAGACAGGTAGGGGACAAACCACCATCAACGATCGCCCGAGGCACAATACACGTACACTTCAAATAAAACGTACCATTAAAATGTAAAAAATATCCACAGTAGCAAAATAACTTAGACGCAAAAAAGAAACATTTTAGAGAGGTTACGAATGCAAAACACCCATATTCTTAGCGCAACTACTTGTAACTCAATAAACGTTTTAGGCTTAAGTAATACACCATAAAAGCCTAATATCTCTGATATATCCTCTAACCTCTATTTAAATATATTCAAAAAGGAAATTGAATAAATATTCAGTAGGAGAACGATAAATCTTGTGTGGTCTCCTCGATTGTTTTTTTCAAAAGACCGATTTCATTTCGTTTAATTCGGTTAAATTACGACCTTTAAACCTTTATTATACAACTCTTTTAAAACTCTTAAAATAATAGTTTGTCCACCTTTCAGTAGAAGTCGCCAAGGAATATTATAACATCTCACTTATTTCCCTAATATGAAAATTATTGACAAATCGAACGTACAAGAGAAACGGCTTGAACGCAAAAAATTGGGTATCTTGGTATAATTCACCGTGAATAATAACGCCATCTGGTGCGTGCCATTGGGTGCGATCATTTTTAGAGAATTTCAATCGAGCAGAGGTGGCGGCACTGGATAGGCGCGGAAAAAAGCGTAACTAATTCGAAGGATTAATAATAGTTTCGTAAAAAATACCGCGGGCAGGTGTCCATTAAAGAATACGCGCAAGTTTCACCTGACATTATTATAATCGTAGCCTTGAAGATGGCCAAAGTTCTTTGAAAATTGACCATTATCCGGAATATCGGTGGAAGGCTGCGATCAAAGAGACGCGGCGAGTCGAAGGCGTTGAAACCAGCTAAGAGCCCCACCTAAGGTGCCCTCAGCCTGATATCAAATGCTAATTGTAACGCCGAACCGTAATTGAGCTATTTCGGCCGGAATGGGGAGGGAATATCCTCGTACGCGTACGCGGAGAAAGGGAAGAAATAACTATCAAAGCGTTATTGCATCGAATAACCGCAAAATGGCCGCGGGCGTTGCAGCGACGCGCGGGGTGGTCCTGGATCTCAAACGCGGAATAAAGGAATTTCAAGATTTATTTTTTTTCACAAAATGTTAACTCAAATTACAAGTATTTCGTGATCCGCGTTTATGGGTGTAAATATATATACACCGCTAATAAAAATCGACCGATCTCAACGTAACAATAATCAGTGGTGGGCCAAATGCACGAAATACAGCAGATGCTTCCAAAGCGGCTCAGCACCTGTAACTTCATTTCACCTGTGTTCTGCCATATTACAAGGAGATTTCGCTGAATACAATGTATATATGTATATTTTACAGTGTGTGTGTTTTCGATATTATGGGTGCAGGGTTAAGCCATGTTTAAAGACTGGGTATGAAAAATAGCTTATAATGGTTGGTCACGATGCGCCGCGGTGTAAAATAAGAGCTCGGGGGGACTTAGGACCACACCCAATGTTACGTATTATATTTGGCGGGGTGCACTTTGCATTATTTGGCGATTTTTACGGTGGATAGATATTTTGCGGTTACTGGGAGGTCTTCGTCGTTTTTTCAATAAACTGTCAACCGTATTTATATAACTGGTCATCTTGATCGTTAATTTTTGATCATTTTAAATAACATTTTAAAACATTTATTACCGTAATTAAAATAAAAACTATTCAACAATTACCGGTACACTATAAAATAAATTTTAATAAATATATTAAAATCGCGTTGCATGGTTTGGCATATTGGCGAGTATATGTTCCGTAAATTTTTAATTTAATTTCTACAGAAACTATACTTTCAATAAATTTCATAATTATAATAAAAAATCTAGAGTTTTTAATCTTGCAAAAAGTTAGCTAAAAATGGCCCGTCAAGAACTTATTGAAATTACTTCCATAATTAATGGTTTTATGAAATATCGTTTCATAAATTATTATTATTATTATTAAAATTATTATTCAAATGAAGGTTAATTTCATCTAAGGACACCAATCCGCTCATATATCAAAATCGCGCGGGCTAGAGAGCCCAATAATTATTCAAGTAACAAACGAAGCAGCTGTTACGAAGTTAATCACACATTTAAATATTAAAATTCACTTTTAGGGGGCCGGCGCTCGAGCGGCGTCAGCTCTTTGATGTAACGAAAAAAGATCATTATCATGATTGAAAGTTCTACCGCATTAGTTTAAAATTATTCACTTTTTAAGCGATACTGTGTAGCTACTTTAAGTTCTACATTGTCATTAAATGTTATATATGATATTTGCAGCTTGGGGATAGTCACGCTTGTCACATTGTGTCTTGGTTACATTGTACACCTTTACGTGAAACGCCAAAATAGTTGATGTCCAGATCGAATCTTTAAAAAGTCCTCATGAATCATATTAGGCACCAATTGAAATAGTTCTTTTTTTCAAACATTTTTTTTTGGGGTTGACGCTCGTGGCCACCGAAAATTAGGTCTGGTTTTGACTAGTGCCAAAACAACTTGACGGTCAGCGTCGACGCAAAAATTAGTATTAGGAATAATGGTGATTCCAGGCTTTACACAGTTTGTTTGCGTCGACGTTCACCGTTAAGGCCTTTTTGCTCTAGTGAAAACCAGGCTTTACTCAATTTTTCTGCGTCGACGTTCACCGTCCAGGCCTTTTTGCTTTAGTGAAAACCAGGCTTTACTCAATTTTTCTGCGTCGACGTTCACCGTCCAGGCCTTTTTGCTCTAGTGAAAACCAGGCTTTACTCAATTTTTCTGCGTCGACGTTCACCGTCCAGGCCTTTTTGCTCTAGTGAAAACCAGGCTTTACTCAATTTTTCTGCGTCGACGTTCACCGTCCAGGCCTTTTTGCTCTAGTGAAAACCAGGCTTTACTCAATTTTTCTGCGTCGACGTTCACCGTCCAGGCCTTTTTGCTCTAGTGAAAACCAGGCTTTACTCAATTTTTCTGCGTCGACGTTCACCGTCCAGGCCTTTTTGCTCTAGTGAAAACCAGGCTTTACTCAATTTTTCTGCGTCGACGTTCACCGTCCAGGCCTTTTTGCTCTAGTGAAAACCAGGCTTTACTCAATTTTTCTGCGTCGACGTTCACCGTCCAGGCCTTTTTGCTCTAGTGAAAACCAGGCTTTACTCAATTTTTCTGCGTCGACGTTCACCGTCCAGGCCTTTTTGCTCTAGTGAAAACCAGGCTTTACTCAATTTTTCTGCGTCGACGTTCACCGTCCAGGCCTTTTTGCTCTAGTGAAAACCAGGCTTTACTCAATTTTTCTGCGTCGACGTTCACCGTCCAGGCCTTTTTGCTCTAGTGAAAACCAGGCTTTACTCAATTTTTCTGCATCGACGTTCACCGTCCAGGCCTTTTTGCTCTAGTGAAAACCAGGCTGTACTCAATTTTTCTGCGTCGACGTTCACCGTCCAGGCCTTTTTGCTCTAGTGAAAACCAGGCTGTACTCAATTTTTCTGCGTCGACGTTCACCGTCCAGGCCTTTTTGCTCTAGTGAAAACCAGGCTGTACTCAATTTTTCTGCGTCGACGTTCACCGTCCAGGCCTTTTTGCTCTAGTGAAAACCAGGCTTTACTCAATTTTTCTGCGTCGACGTTCACCGTCCAGGCCTTTTTGCTCTAGTGAAAACCAGGCTTTACTCAATTTTTCTGCGTCGACGTTCACCGTCCAGGCCTTTTTGCTCTAGTGAAAACCAGGCTTTACTCAATTTTTCTGCGTCGACGTTCACCGTCCAGGCCTTTTTGCTCTAGTTAAAACCAGGCTGTACTCAATTTTTCTGCGTCGACGTTCACCGTCCAGGCCTTTTTGCTCTAGTGAAAACCAGGCTTTACTCAATTTTTCTGCGTCGACGTTCACCGTCCAGGCCTTTTTGCTCTAGTGAAAACCAGGCTGTACTCAATTTTTCTGCGTCGACGTTCACCGTCCAGGCCTTTTTGCTCTAGTGAAAACCAGGCTTTACTCAATTTTTCTGCGTCGACGTTCACCGTCCAGGCCTTTTTGCTCTAGTGAAAACCAGGCTTTACTCAATTTTTCTGCGTCGACGTTCACCGTCCAGGCCTTTTTGCTCTAGTTAAAACCAGGCTGTACTCAATTTTTCTGCGTCGACGTTCACCGTCCAGGCCTTTTTGCTCTAGTGAAAACCAGGCTTTACTCAATTTTTCTGCGTCGACGTTCACCGTCCAGGCCTTTTTGCTCTAGTTAAAACCAGGCTGTACTCAATTTTTCTGCGTCGACGTTCACCGTCCAGGCCTTTTTGCTCTAGTGAAAACCAGCCTTTAGTTTATAATTAGGCGTTTCTAGAATGATCACGCATTTTTGGTGTACCTCAGAGTCTCATACGTTATTTACCTTGTCGTCCAGTTTGACAGAAGCCTGATAATTTGCGTTATGTCTATATTCTTAATATTTTTTAAAGTAGCATATTTTGATCACTAGAGGCGCTTATCATTGATAAAGATTTTTACTCTGATTATGCTGAAGAGGGCGCCACACAACATTAGGCGGCTTTCAGGCTTCTATTCAATAACGGCGCGCGACGCAAGCTCGGTGTCAAGTGTTAACTATAGAACAGAGAGGAAAATTCTACATCACAACACGCGTAGGGAATATTTCGACTAGCTGATACACTTATGTAACATTATTATAGTTTCATAGGAGAGTTTCTGTTCACGTTAGATTATAGATCTAGCACCCACAACCATTTGTGAAAAAGTTTTTGAGATACGGTGCAACTTTTACTTTTAGCTCGATATCAGTCATTTTGAAATTTATAAAGGAATGGAATTAATTAAATTAACTAATCTTTTATGTATAACAATTTTTTAAACAATTTCTGTAAACAATTTTCTGAGAAAAAAGCGTCGAAACAAAATTCAATTTCCATGTTAAAGGGCCATACCGGTGTTTGAAAAATTATGGGTGAAAATCGAGTAACTCCTCCTCTTTCGTACTTCGTGATAGCAGATACGGTCAAACATATTCTGGAAAATATCCAAACCTATTTCCAGAGCTCACTTGGGAAACTTGTAAAAACAGTAAAACTAAAACGTAGGTCTAGCCCTGAAGAAATTTTAATAATTTGTTTAGCTTTGGTCAGATTAGTACTGCCAATTTCGGTTAACGATCTTACGCTTCATTTCGATAACAGCCGTTTCAATTTCAAGCGTGAACATCTCAATGCCAATTAAGGGCTTCAATGTCAGCGTCGACTGTTTCAAAATTAACAAAAAGGCAGTTAATATTTTCGACCCCTCACATTAAAATTATTTCGCCCCATCCACCCTATAAAAGCTACCGCATAAAGTAACAGATTTTACAATTATTATATAAATCCCCTAGTAGCCAGAATGAATACCAAAATTTCTAAATAGGAAATTAGTAGGTGTTTTCCCCGTCCAATTCTCAATAAACGAGTGCAAGTAATAACGTTTAACGTCATTAATTCAGCTAAATCATTATCAAACGATTAATTACAGCTTACAAATTTTTCGATGGAACAACGAATTATGTTGAAATCCAACCGGAAAGTTACATTTGAAATATACGTACGGTATAAATTAAAATGCAATTCTCCAAATGTAGGAAAACTTGCACCTGTGGCGAGGCGTGAATGCTTGTTAAAAAAAGTACGATAGACATAAATTTGGTCGAGTAAGAATGAGAAAATCGCCTTGAGAAAAGCAAAGACATTTGTCAAATTACGAAAAGCAGGGAAAAAAAAATAATATTTCGACAAAAAGTTATAATAAATTTGGAACGGATAATTTGGCTCTGTCGCTCGCG
This sequence comes from Leiobunum rupestre, assembly GCF_980474605.1. Classification (NCBI taxonomy): domain Eukaryota; kingdom Metazoa; phylum Arthropoda; class Arachnida; order Opiliones; family Sclerosomatidae; genus Leiobunum; species Leiobunum rupestre. Next base: position 44,067,478 of record NC_143390.1, read on the forward strand.
AGGTGCAAAAAATGGCAACCTTGTCACTGAGCGCTCTATTATATATTTATTCCGAGAACGAATAAAGATGGAGCTTTTCAATTCTGGGCGGAGGGGAAAAATCCTAATAAGAAAATGATAACAGATGGGTATCGGGAGGGTCGCATCCCAATTTCCGCGATAATTATACGACGGTTTGCAATTTTCTTTTTTAAAATCGGAAGGTCGCTCACTGATCGAATTAATAATCGCTCTTTTTTTAATTTATATGTGGCAAAGTCTTAAATCGCGTTTTACACACACGGATTGCGATTGCTTTTAACCGAAGATTAGACTTTTTGGCTTTCAATTTGCAGATTTAAGCCGGCGGCTACTTTGGCCCGTCTGACCACGGTGCCATCCATTTCAATTAAAACACGGTTTATATTCATCCATGTTCTTCGACTCAACCGTTCGCAGACGAGACGTGAAAAACAAGCATTTTTTTACAGTTAATATATTTCAATCGACAAGATGTAGCCAATAATATAAAAATTAAATGGTTTCAGATTCGAATTCCGTTATTTTTAAAGGTATTAAGAGATATTTTTTTCGATTTTTAAACGAACTTTTGACATTTTTTACTTATATTTTAATAAGATATTTTGACCTTTAAAACTTTTTTCTATTTCTCGATTTTGTTTCTGATTTCCCTGTGACACTAATTGTGCCACTTCTGTAAGATCTACATAATATTGTCGAACATATTTCGATTTCACACTATATTAAAATTCATTCAATCATTACACTCATATTGTTTTAAAAAATCTTATTTTAAAGTTTTTATAGGTATTGTATCTTTCTTTTAAGGTTAAAATTACGGTTTAAAAGGCAAAAACAACTTTTTCACTATCAGTGAAAAACTTTATTATACATAAACAAACGTCTAAAAAATTAATTTAGGATAAGCTTTATAATATTATATCTAATTTTACCATTAATGCTCTGATGTATTACCATTATAGTAGTCGTCCATAATAAAACTAATATTACCATTCAATTATATTACATTATATTAAATTATATTACATTATATTAAATTCTATTACATTATATTAAATTATATTACATTATATTAAATTATATTACATTATATTAAATTATATTACACTACATTCAATAATATTACATTATCTTCAATTATATTACATCATCTTCAATTATAATTCATTATCTTCAATTATATTACATCATCTTCAATTATAATTCATTATCTTCCATTATATTACACTACATTCAATTATATTACACTACATTCAATTAGATTACACTACATTCAATTATATTACACTACATTCAATTATATTACACTACATTCAATTAGATTACACTACATTCAATGATGTTATACATTATCTACAATTATGTTATACATTATCTTCAATTATGTTATACATTGTCTTCAATTAGATTACACTACATTCAATGATGTTATACATTATCTACAATTATGTTATACATTATCTTCAATTATGTTATACATTGTCTTCAATTATGTTATACATTGTCTTCAATTATGTTATACATTATCTACAATTATGTTATACATTATCTTCAATTATGTTATACATTGTCTTCAATTATTTTATACATTATCTTCAATTATGTTATACATTGTCTTCAATTATGTTATACATTATCTTCAATTATGTTATACATTATCTTCAATTATGTTATACATTATCTTCAATTATATTTCAGTAAATTCAACTTTGTTATACATTATCTTCAATTATATTACACTACATTAAATTATGTTACACATTATATTCAATTATTTTATAAATTATATTCAGTTATTTTATACATTATATTCAGTTATTTAATACATTATATTCAATTATTTTATACATTATATTCAGTTATTTTATACATTATATTCAATTATATTACATAATTTATATTACATTATATTAAATTATATTACATAATTTATATTACATTATATTAAATTATATTACATAATTTATATTACATTATATTCAATTATATTACATAATTTATATTACATTATATTCAATTATATTACATAATTTATATTACATTATATTCAATTATATTACATACTTTACATTTCATTATAAATCAATTATATTACATACTTTATATTACATTGTATTCAATTATTTTAATACTTTATATTACATTATATTCAACTATATAACATACATTATATTCAACTATAATAAATAATTTTTATTACATTAAATTATATTCCACTATATTACATTATTTATATTACATTTCTTATATTGCATTTTTGGTGTTTGCGTAATTAGTTTTACAAGAAATTACATTTATAATTACCTGAACTATATGTAAAACATCCGAGTGTTGTCATTCGTTACGACCGCAGAACCAAGGCAATAAAATTTAATCGCCCTAAAGACAGACAAACCAATCGAAGCGGTAAAAGCTGCTTAAGGCAGCCACCGCAGCTGAACCCAGTTTTGGTTGGTATCTTGTGGGAAACACGTTATCACGATCGACCATTTAATTTTTTAATGGGAAGAAAACAAGAATAAAAAGTGAGTTTAATATAATCGGGCTTCGATGTTGGCTATTTTATTGCCGACATAATTGAATCTACACTCGTGTTTATTATTTCAGCTAAACTGAAAACTTGCAATTATCGATTTTGACGCGCCGGCAATTACCGTATTTACGTTGAAGGATTGCATTTTGGGTCGGCTAATTTTCACACCCAGAACCAATCGCCGACAGAAATTTCATCGATTTGCTGAAACAGATTTATTAATTTATTTTTAAACATAACAATTTTAAAATGGAATTTTTCAACGTGTTTAAATTTTTCCTTTCTCGTAAGCGAATTTTCTTATTCACAGTCGCTTGTAGAAAAGGAATCAAATTTCAAAATCTTCGATTATTTTAATTAGTTACTAGAGAGGGCTGGAGATATGTCTAACATTGTAAAATGTTGATCAACAGGAGTTGCAAACCGATTTGCTTCGTCTGAATTGATAAATATTTCCACAACTTGTTGCACACACAAACGGTTTTGTTGGACCAGTTTTGAAGGTAGGTCGGTTTTTATGACCGAAGCTTAGCTCAAAATACTTTTGGTAGACATCCATTTGGTTACATTAACTCCATGATAATAATAAAATTAACTACCTTTATTGATATAAATGAATATATTCGTAGTAAGATTTTTTAATTTTATAATGCATTGATTTCTGATTTGAGTTCCATCTAAATTTATGATTTTTGTGATTTCGAAAAATTTTCCTTCAGAAAATTAAAAACTTATGTCTTATATTTAAAAGGGTTTAGGATTTTTTTTTTAATTTCGTGAAAAGTGTACGAGTTTGTTTAGAATGTAGTTACAACAAAACTGTTTTCTGCGTTAGAGTAAATTACTAGATAAGCCAAAACATTGAAATAACCTAAATAAAAATGCTACAATAGATAAGCCAAAGAGTTAACTTTACAAGACAAAATATACTAGAAATTTCCAAAACAAATTGGAAATCCTGAAATCTGAACGATTGTCCGTTCTAATCATCATAAAAATTGTCCGAAATCAGCATCTTTTCTAATCTCAAAAACAATTTCTGAAATCATCTTGCTATTCAGAAATCGGGTTTGACATCTCGAGATAAACTGTACAAACCATTCTATACTTACATTTTATTTTTCTCCAAATCAAAGAAATAAATGTTTTTGCAAATTATAAGAGGCAAAATTTGCCTTCCATAAAAACATTCTAAAATGAATTACATGATCGATTTAATATGCAAATTTTAATAATACGAGGATAAACGTGTTATTTTAAATATATCATCAATTGAAACATCATGTTTTAAACTCAGTACGCTTAAAAGAAATGGTTTCCATCTCATAGAAAGAAATTTTCAAAGCCAAAATAATCGAGCACGCGAGGTAAGAAATGACGTCGCGATGAAATGTATCCTAAGAGCGGATGAATAGAGTGAGAGCTTAAGAAGGAGGGTGCGTTGTGAAGCTGCAAGAGTAAAGTTGGTTAACGCGATTCGACGCTTCTGCGGAAAGAAAAATAACTATTAAATTTCAGAGATAAATTCCGCTCACGTACTCCATTTCTCTCTCGGCGAAACCAAGCCTGCACAGTCGAAAATTTAACCTTTAAAATTGGGTCTAGGCTCCCCTCCCCTCCCTCTTGGCCAGCGAATTTTACGGGCACCTGCGCCGGAATCATACAACTTAACGGCACGCTACGATAACACACCCGAACACACAGGCAGTTTCAACAACCCGGGCCAGGACCAAATCTGAACCTCCTCTGGCGTCCTACTCATGTGCCACCTTGATTTTAATTCGTTTGAACATGGACCAAGAATCTGAAGGGACTCACTGTTCACCCTTTAAAAAGCACGCGTGAATACTCGGAATAGGAAAATCACGGGTAATTTTAGTTCAATGTGGACAAACTTGGCGTCGCTAGAGTCGTTTTCTGACGTAGTTTCGTTGAGAAGCGTGATCGTTCACGTTCAATGTTGACAAAATGGCGCCGTTGTTGTCAGTTAAATGATTAGGCTTAGTAATTTTGGAAGGTTTTATTTTTGAAATTGGGCCTTCAAAGGTTTAAGTAATGGTATTTAACCATTGTTTTAAGTAAAAATAACCAGTAAGCAGCGTATGTCTCAGGTTTTTTAATCAAATTTAGTGGGATACATTTAATTAATAAACTTAAAAAATTAAATGAACTAAGCAGTGATAGTTGAACAGAATTCTTGAGGCGCTTCAAAGCGGCTGATGTACCTCAGTAAGCCTACCGTGTCAAAATATCGGGAAAAGTGAGTCCCCTTAAATTCTTGGTCCATGGTTTGAATACGACACTTCAGTAAATACGATCTGCACAAGTACAGTGACGGAAACGTCAGCTATCAATAAACATTATGTAATTACTTTCAACCCATTTCTACATATTTTAAATAGTTTTCGAAAAACTTCCGTATATGGTGGCCACAGTATGGTACTCGTACGTGTCATGAATGATGTACATTAGCTAGATAATACAATCGATATAATATTTCTACTGCCAAAAAAGTCAATTCTAATTTTTGAGTAAACTTCTAGTTTTGTAATTTAAAGTGAACCGCGCTTGCCAATTTTTTTGTATAAAAGTTCTTACCTGATCTAAAAGGGTCCTCTTAATGGGAAGCAAATAAATATTATTACTATTACATATCTGAAATATAAATAAACATTACTTTTAGTATTTTCAAAACTAATAGACTGTAAGAATTAAATCGATTTGGGTACATTTGTTTGAATTTCATTCGTCCGAACGGCGGTACAAATGTCCGAATGATCATTTGTCCGAATGCCGGAAAACAGGATCGTATGTCCGAAAACGTATTTCATTTGCCCGAAATATTTATCACAACTTTTGTTGGTGATTTAGTCGTTCAATTTATGTTAACTTTACTGGCCAATTTCATTTGTTCGAATAATCATTTGTCCGTTTTTACGAACATTAGGAATTGGTTGTTTTTTTTTAAATATTGTTAATATAAGAAAATAGTAACATTGACGTGAACCTAACCTAACCTAACCTTTATTAAGAAAAACAACTTGAAAAAAACAACGATATTTACAATGTAGTTTTTTATTTTTTATTCTTGCACTAAAAAAATCCGGACAAAAAAAAAACAGCAATAAGAAATACTAATTTAGCGACAGAACTCGGACAAGTGATGCTACCGATTTGGACGAATGAAACAAACAAGTTGTCCATTTTGAACAATTGAAACATTTTTTATTTCGGCGGTTCGGACGATTGAAATTCGAACATTTGTTCCACCGTTCGGACGATTGAAATTCGAACTAATGTACCTACCCCATTAAATCATATAGTTTGAAGTAAAAATACAGGTTCTTATTTTTTCAGAATAATATTTAAAAATTACATTTTAAAAATTTACATTACATAAAGCAAATTATACTCATCTCTTTAATTTTTATTTTCCCAAGTTATCAAATTTGCGTGTTACAATGGGGACATCAATGTCAGTTTGAGTCTTTTGGGGGAGGTACCGAGATAAGCTTCTAAGTGGAAATGTCGTATTTATGAGTGACACGATTAAATCTATTGATTTATATATTTTTATATATAAATGTATTGATATATATTTCTTTCTACCTGCTTAAAGGGCAAGTTCCAAATAGCGAAGGTTGAATTTCGCAGTTTCTCATCAGCGTTGTCCCAATTATAATAAAAATAGGAAATGGGCGAAAAAAAATATGTTTTGCCTATTATTTGATTGAGAGAAGGAGAACATGTCAAAAACGTTTAGGAAGAATGGAAGTAAATCGATTGGAAACTGCGCCACGCTTTTGGTCAATTGAGTAAATGGGAAAAATACAATTTTAGAGTTGCGCTTTTGTTAAAGGGAATATAACCTGCAAAGTAATCTTTATGGAAGACCCCTTCAATTTTTCAAATTTCCCTGTACAGTGGCGCCAAACATTTTTAGAGCGAAAGGCAAGAGCGGCCAGAGCTGCAAGCTTTGGTGTTCCACACCAAATACCTGAGGTTATATTCCCTTTAAACCACTCGTATAGGCAGACTGTGCATTTTGGGAACTGCGCATATGGCTATGAATCGTTTGAAGATCAAGTACGAAATTGTTACTTAACTCATCCTTAGTGGAGAGCCCGTGGGTAAGACACCGCCCCATCATGACTCAAGTTAGCTTAAAGCTAATTCCCTCCACCGAAAACACACAATAATTGTGAAAAAAGCCAGCAAAAGAAGTGTAATAATTCTTAAAAAAAACTAAAGCCCTCTCCTTTTATACAGGATGTCCACTAAAAATTTCGACAATGTAACACGACTAGTTTTGGAGCTATTAGCGCTTTCTTGCAATTTTCCCTTTTACGACCTTTGTGATTTTGGTAAATTTGTCTCGACTTCCTATGGTCGAATCCGATTGGGTCTACGCTATATAGACCTAAAACGTGACGGGGAACACTTTTCTAATTGGAACCAACTTTCTAACACTTACTGATCTCAAGATAGTTTTTGGATGACCTTGAAGACATGGTTCAAGGTCATCGAAATTCCCCCCTACACACTCTATGCGACCTAAAAATTTCAAATTCGTAACTAAAACTGTTTTGGAGATATTCCCCGTGGTCCATATTTTAGTGGACACCCTGTATACCAGCATCGAAATCCCAGCACAGCTTTGTAACTGACTCGATCAAGTCCATTACCTCTGTCTCTCACGCTCGAACCAAAACGGTAAATTACAATGGGCGGGGGGCAGGGGCCAAATATTTCGAGTGAAATAATTTGAGCTCGCCTCGATTACAATTTTGTAGGCAACAGGTGTGAGATAGCGAAATGGGCTCCGCTGGACCACGCCTCTTCCCAGAGAAAAGCGAGGGTGTGACGCGCCAAAACCTGCTCTCGGATTCATTCTCATCATTCGCAACACGCGCTACAGACGGACGTTCTTCATTAATATTCGACACAGTGATATTATAGTCACAAAATTTACAATTTTCCTCGCCCTTTTCCAATAGGCGCAGAAATTGCGTGCGCCGGAATAGGCTTGACAATGCATTCGCCGCTCGCGCCACGCGTGCGAAGAAAATGCTACTTAACAGAAGTATATGATATTTCTGTTACAACAAAAGTATCCATTTAAAAATGAAAAATGTGACTTCGCATCTAGAGGTACTTAAAAATGGGAGTTAATTTATTTCCGCTCTGTCGGATGATGTGAGACTTAGAAATTAAACTGCGTAAACTGTAAATATTATTCTTCCGAAACGAATTTTGAAAAAATAGCTAGAGATACTCGATTCAAACCAGTGGCGAGGGTATATGACTCCCGGTTAAATAGTTTGAAAATGGCGCCACCCTATATAGAATTATAAAAATTCTATTGAACAAAGAATCAGAATTATCACTGGTTGAAGGAACATTTGGACATTAAATATAGGAGTGTATGATAGCCAGCTTGGCACCCGGTTAAATGTTAACCCCCTGAACCAGGGTCGGTACGCTTCTGACTCAAACGAATAACATCAGCCAGATTGAGAAACGGATACTTTTATCGTAAGATAGCAATTATATACTTTTGCTCGAACGTACAAAGTGGTAATGGTGATGGACACGTGCTGAGCAAACGATTTGTAACCATTATCATCGTTCGGAAAGCATCTTCGAATTAAGCTAAACGGGCGCGTGCTTGCTTGTTGGAGGTGAAATTATTGCAGGTACAGAATCATTCCCACTCGCATTCTCCGCCAGAGGGCAGGTCTGGCACTTAACGCGCCTATCTCAATCATCGTATCCGCGAGGAGATTGTCTGGAAAACGCTGTTGCATAATTCGTATACCGAAAATTGCTCGCACTGAATATCTTGATACTCCACCTAGCGTTAATAGTTGGTAAAGGGGTAGGGCCGCTGTTTGGTATTCGGAAGATCAAACCACAAATAATCCTACCAATTTTTAACAAAATTTACAGCGAGTTTCGAAAGATAAATTTTAAAAGATATTATCAAAAGTAAATAGAGGGAAAAGGTCTTTGACTTGGATTGATATGATTTCAGATAAGCTCGAGAACGTGTGAGCCAATAGAATTGGTGCACACTCGCTTCCTTTGCTTAAAAAATAGAGCCGCCTTTAGATGCGTCCGGTAAAATATTCAGGCCTATTTTATAATTAAATTCAGTGATTTCAGTCTCGCGTGACACGACGTCATCCATGCTTTTTCGCATAGAGAAAATAACCCACACAAAATGGCGGTCATAACCAAAGCTACGAGGTGAAATTACTCTATTGTGCTTGGATTAATTTTAATTAAAGTCTTATATATTTTAGCAAAAAAATATTGAATTCTAGAAATGAATTTTTGTAAGCACTTACACGTTTCATTTTGCCTTATTAAAGCTTCAAAGAGGCGTACTTTTCACCGCGGTAGATTACATGTTTTGATAACATCCCTTTAAACAGGTATGAGGGCGGAGTCTTTAAATATAGTTTGCCCGTCAAATACGTCGAACCACGAAACACGGTTTTTTCTTAATTCCATTTGCGCTGTCGAAAGTCAGCCAAAACATTATTTAGCAAACGATAAATTCCAGAAAGGTTTGTAAATTGAAATTGGGAAACGGACATAAAAGCAATCAATTGAAACCATTGTGATTCTTATGACACGATAAAATGATCAAATCATGTGATTCTAAAGGCCTTTTCACACTAGCCAACTTTTTTATCCAACTAGATGAGTGAACTTGAGTTGAGTCAACTAGTTGGTTCGTGTGAATAAAAGTTCGATGAGTTGATCCACCAAAAATGTACGCGAGAAAAAAATGGATCACTGATCCATTTTTGCTGACTCAGCATTTTGATTTAAAAAGTTGGCTCGTGTGAAAAGGTCTTTATAACACTTTAAAATTATCAAATAATATGATTCTTATGACACAATAAAATGATCAAATAACGTGATTCTTATGACACGATAAAATGATCAAATCATGTGATTCTTATAACACTTTAAAATTATCAAATAATATGATTCTTATGACACAATAAAATGATCAAATAACGTGATTCTTATGACACGACAAAATGATCAAATCATGTGATTCTTATAACACTTTAAAATTATCAAATAATATGATTCTTATGACACAATAAAATGATCAAATAACGTGATTCTTATGACACGATAAAATGATCAAATCATGTGATTCTTATAACACTTTAAAATTATCAAATAATATGATTCTTATGACACAATAAAATGATCAAATAACGTGATTCTTATGATGCAGTAAAATGATCAAATCATGCGATTCTTATGACGCAATGAAATGATCAAATCATGTGACTCTTATGACACCATAAAATGATTAAATCATGTGATTCTTATGACGCAATAAAATGATCAAATCATGTGATTCTTATGACACGATAAAATGATCAAATCATGCGACTCTTATGACGCAATAAAATGATCAAATCATGTGATTCTTGTGACGCCATAAAATGATCAAATCATGTGATTCTTGTGACGCCATAAAATGATCAAATCATGTGATTCTTGGGACGCCATAAAATGATCAAATCATGTGATTCTTATGACACAATAAAGTAATGATATCATGTGATTGTGATTCTTATTACACAATAAAATAATCAAATTATGTGATTCTTATTACACAATAAAATGATCAAGTCATGTGGTTCTTATGACACAATCAAATGATAAAATCATGTGATTCTTATTTCACAATAAAACAAGTTGGCAAACCAAAATATACCTCTCCTCGGAAGAGTTTTTAATTTTCAGTGAAGCATAACTGTATCCGTGGTTCTGCGGTAGAACGCTCACCTGTCGTGCAAGAGAGCACGGGTTCGAATCCCGGCCGATTAAAAAATTATACTACACCCAATGACAAAAATAGGGCGCTTTTGGAAAATCCTTTTCCCTGATTCTAAGAATGTGGGTACGCAATGATTACCCTTTGCCCCGAAAATGCGAACGCGTTCGCAGGCCTGACAGACAGACCGACCCACCCACAGACAGACAGACAGACAGACACGGTGGTTGTATAACCCCTCCTAGGGCACAAAGTCCCCTCGGAGAGGTAATGATCAAATCATATAATTGTTATGACACAATTAAAATATTAAATCATATAATTGTTATGACACAATTAAAATATTAAATCATATAATTGTTATGACACAATTAAAAGATTAAATCATATAATTGTTATGACACAATTAAAAGATTAAATCATATAACTGTTATGACACAATAATTTGATTAAATCATATAATTGTTATAACACAGTCATAATCATGATAAATGGGATCTAACTCAAATGTACAACTTTCGTCATATAAAGATTAAATAGTTATTGTAAAGGATTAAATGTTTGATCTACCACTCGGGCATAGGACTTTTTTCGATGGCAACAATTTGATGCTAATAAGGATCGAGCTAACCAGAGACACGAATCGAAATACCGCTTGACAACAATAGTTGTTAGAAAAAATCTCAAACGGGAGCGAAGCAAAAACGAAACGGAAAAGCAGTGTGGGCCTCACGCGCGATATCATTTTTCAACCATTAAAAGGGTTTATTTGAAAGGAACACGCCGTATACCATCCCGGTTCATTCTCGAACCAAATTCCATCCCCAAAGAAACGCGAGCTGTCTCTCTGTCCTCGTGACTTTTAAATCCAACTATTGGGTGGCCGACACAATGAGTTCGAAATATCCTTTGAATGGGAAACAGGCCCGTTTGAATACGTGTAGTTTAAATATTTACATTTCATTTTTTCCCCATATCGGTAGAGGTACCATCCTGTCCCATTAGTAGTGAGTTTTCCGCGACAACCCTTTGGTGCCTCAACCCTTCTTTGAGATCCTCCTCTGTTACCGGCGGGCATCCGAAGAAGTACCCTAATGCTTGGGTAAACAAGGATGAAGAAGGGTGACCTTGGTAAAATATCACCCCGGAGTTTGGGATATGATTGATTAGTTAAGCTAAAAATTACGCAAGATTTTTGTCCTTTAATTCACTAGGTATATCGTTCATTCGAAATTTTTGAACCGTATAGTGACGTTTAGATCCCCAGGCAACGAATTTTGTATCGATTGCCCAGAAAAAAAGGTGGTGTTTACGTTCGGATGGGGATGTTCGGATAATGGCAAGTTTGGATAGTGACTCTCGGTTCTACAGTATAAACGTTACGACAAAGGGCAGGACGGAAACTCTCCGGGGAAAATGAGGAACGAGCCGAAATAAACCTTTTGTGAGTCGCCCATAGTAACACCAATCTAGATGTATTGAAGTATGAGTGACTGCGTATCGTTCGATTTACACCATTTATATCGGGTATTGGAGAAAATTAAATTCAAATTAAGTTATTCATTTTATTATTATTTCTTGCGAAATGTTGGCGTGCGATTTTGGAAATTTTATTTATCTAATGAAACAAGTCTTTCAATAACTAAAAGCGTTATTTTAATTTGGAAAACATTCAAGTTTTAAGCGTCACCATAACATGGCAGTAAAGGAATATTAGCATTGGTTCTTAAAGTTTTACGTGCTCAAATTAACAAAACGATCAAGTGAGATAAGAGATTGAGCTAGCCAGAAATACTTGGGCCAAATTGTTAATATCGAAAAAATTTAATTAAATAATTTTTTTTAAATAGTATACAAAAGGGCGTTTTAAACGGGGAATCGGAAAATCACATCACATCTTAGTTTATTTCTGACAAATTGGAGTCGCTGCAGTCGATTTCAGACCACCTGGTGTTGCGATTTAACGAAATTCTTAAATGGCTTCGACTAACACGTCTATGAACATATTTATGAACACCAAAATTAAACGAGATTTACTAATTTTACTGGTCAAAAACCGCTTTATTAAAGGGAATATAACCTTCAAAGCAATCTTTACGGAAGACCCCGTCCATTTTGGAAATTACCCTGTACAGTGGCGCCAAACATTTCTAAAGTCAAAGGCAAGAGCGGCCACAGCTGCAAATGTTGGTATTCCACAACAAATACCTGAAGTTATATTCCATTTAATTTGTTGGACCAGTTTACGTATTCCAAAACTGGAAGTGTCTAAAACTAGTGTAATAATATGAAATTTACTATGGTGCTATTGAAATGAGGTGTTTAAAGGAACTTTGAACTATCATGTTTATGGTGGATCAATGAATTTGACATTTCTGACACCGCGTTTAACAGAAGCTAGGTAAGCAGAACTCACCCCTAATATTTAATATATACCATGGTAACATCAGAGCCACGTCAAGGTCAAAATTACAAGCTGTTCTTCGTTGTGGGTTTTGGTCGGGACTCAAGTTAATAAAACAAGATTAGTGCTGAAACCCACCGTGAGGTTTTAATATAGAAAGATAGATGGATCTGATGTCAGTAGTGTGTGCGTATTTATGGGAAGTAAAACGACGAATAGATGGCTCTGATGTCAGTAGTGTGTGCGTATTTGTGGGAAGTAAAACGACAAATAGATGGCTCTGATGTCAGTAGTGTGTGCGTATTTGTGGGAAGTAAAACGACGAATAGATGGCTCTGATGTCAGTAGTGTGTGCGTATTTGTGGGAAGTAAAACGACAAATAGATGGCTCTGATGTCAGTAGTGTGTGCGTATTTGTGGGAAGTAAAACGACGAATAGATGGCTCTGATGTCAGTAGTGTGTGCGTATTTGTGGGAAGTAAAACGACAAATAGATGGCTCTGATGTCAGTAGTGTGTGCGTATTTGTGGGAAGTAAAACGACGAATAGATGGCTCTGATGTCAGTAGTGTGTGCGTATTTGTGGGAAGTAAAACGACAAATAGATGGCTCTGATGTCAGTAGTGTGTGCGTATTTGTGGGAAGTAAAACGACGAATAGATGGCTCTGATGTCAGTAGTGTGTGTAAAACGACGAAAGGTCGTAAATAGATTCGCAACAAAGAGAGTCTTCACTTTCGAGGTTTTTCTCATTATTTTTCCAATGAAAGAAGGCGGCTTTCATTTTTGAGATAAGCATATTCGTCTTTACGAGCTCACGCATTACATCGCAGCCTCTGTTGTACTCGAGTAGGAGGAAATGTGGAGATTACACTCGAGTTCTGGTGGGCCCGAAAGCAGCGCCTTTTTTATCTATCAAAACAGCGGAATCGCGACGGAATTAAAGCAGTTCTTCGAATGCTTTTTGGTGGGACTTCATTATATTAGGTCAGGCAATTACCCGTTTTCAAAGCGAGAAAAAAATATGGGCGAAGGTTAGTGGAATTGTGTGTCAAACTGAGATAAACCTACACCCCGAGAAAAAGCTCGAAGAAAACAGCTAATAAAGAGATATTCATTCCTCCGCTATGGCTGCGGTGTCGGCAGACTTAAATGGAGTTTAAAGTGTTTTTTATTTAAATTGGAGGCAGTAATTTAATTACAAATCCACATTTCACACGGGTAATTTCGTACCATAAAGGTCCTTACGCTACTGGATTCTACTAATACATTACCTATCTAGTTTTCGACGGCAACCAAAAGAGGGCGTAGCGATAGCTTTCGGTCTTTCTAATAACAAAAGTAAACATATCTGACGACCGTCGATGCAAAGTATGCTTAGAATATCTGCCGTCCCATATGCAGCGTTGCCATGTTCCAAAACTGAAATTGCAATATCAAATATCTGCCGTCCCATATGCAGCGTTGCCATGTTCCAAAACTCAAATTACACTATCAAATATCTGCCGTCCCATATGCAGCGTTGCCATGTTCCAAAACTGAAATTACACTATCAAATATCTGCCGTCCCATATGCAGCGTTGCCATGTTCGAAAACTGAAATTACAGTATCAAATATCTTCCGTCGAATATATGCAGCATTGCCATGTTATGATGTTCCAAAACTGAAATTACAGTATCTAATACCTGCCGTCCCATATGCAGCGTTGCCATGTTAAAAAACTGAAATTACCGTATCAAATATCTGCCGTCGAATATATGCAGCGTTGCCATGTTCAAAAACTGAAATTACAGTATCAAATATCTGCCGTCGAATATATGCAGCGTTGTCATGTTCCAAAACTGAAATTACAGTATCAAATATCTGCCGTCGAATATATGCAGCGTTGTCATGTTCCAAAACTGAAATTACAGTATCAAATATCTGCCGTCGAATATATGCAGCGTTGCCATGTTCCAAAACTGAAATTACAGTATCAAATATCTGCCGTCGAATATATGCAGCGTTGCCATGTTCCAAAACTGAAATTACAGTATCAAATATCTGCCGTCGAATATATGCAGCATTGCCATGTTATGATGTTCCAAAACTGAAATTACAGTATCAAATATCTGCCGTCCCATATACAGCGTTGCCATGCTCCAAAACTGAAATTACAGTATCAAATATCTGCCGTCGAATATATGCAGCATTGCCATGTTATGATGTTCCAAAACTGAAATTACAGTATCAAATATCTGCCGTCGAATATATGCAGCATTGCCATGTTATGATGTTCCAAAACTGAAATTACAGTATCAAATATCTGCCGTCAAATATATGCAGCATTGCCATGTTATGATGTTCCAAAACTGAAATTACAGTATTAAATATCTGCCGTCCCATATACAGCGTTGCCATGCTCCAAAACTGAAATTACAGTATCAAATATCTGCCGTCGAATTTATGCAGCATTGCCATGTTATGATGTTCCAAAACTGAAATTACAGTATCAAATATCTGCCGTCCCATATGCAGCGTTGCCATGCTCCAAAACTGAAATTACAGTATCAAATATCTGCCGTCGAATATATGCAGCGTTGCCATGTTCCAAAACTGAAATTACATTATCAAATATCTGCCGTCGAATATATGCAGCATTGCCATGTTATGATGTTCCAAAACTGAAATTACAGTATCAAATATCTGCCGTCGAATATATGCAGCATTGCCATGTTATGATGTTCCAAAACTGAAATTACAGTATCAAATATCTGCCGTCCCATATGCAGCGTTGCCATGCTCCAAAACTGAAATTACAGTATCAAATATCTGCCGTCGAAAATATGCAGCGTTGCCATGTTCCAAAACTGAAATTACAGTATCAAATATCTGCCGTCGAATATATGCAGCATTGCCATGTTATGATGTTCCAAAACTGAAATTACAGTATCAAATATCTGCCGTCCCATATGCAGCGTTGCCATGCTCCAAAACTGAAATTACAGTATCAAATATCTGCCGTCGAAAATATGCAGCGTTGCCATGTTCCAAAACTGAAATTACAGTATCAAATATCTGCCGTCGAATATATGCAGCATTGTCATGTTATGATGTTCCAAAACTGAAATTACAGTATCAAATATCTGCCGTCCCATATACAGCGTTGCCATGCTCCAAAACTGAAATTACAGTATCAAATATCTGCCGTCGAATTTATGCAGCATTGCCATGTTATGATGTTCCAAAACTGAAATTACAGTATCAAATATCTGCCGTCGAATTTATGCAGCATTGCCATGTTATGATGTTCCAAAACTGAAATTACAGTATCAAATATCTGCCGTCGAATTTATGCAGCATTGCCATGTTATAATGTTCCAAAACTGAAATTACAGTATCAAATATCTGCCGTCCCATATGAATATGCAGCAGAATTCACCCTTGGTGATAGGAGTTTTCACCAAGTTTACTCAGTGAGTAGAATCTTCCTCAAAAGATTCACCTTCCACTAAGCGTTCGATTTTGGTATAAGCGCTAGGAATAGGGTCTTCCGCAGATCTTTCCCCCTAGTGCCACCTAGGAGCAACAAACACAAGGAGAACGCAGCTTGCCTTTAAACACGCTAACGCGCTGTTGTGTACAAATTTCATTGGACGAGCCTTTACGCTGAACGTTTTACGGCGGGGGGAGACAATTTCCGAATTTTCCCCTTCCAACGACAGCAGGCGCGAAAGCGTCTAGCCAATGAGAAATGTACGTAAGAAAATGCACGACTTTTGACGGGTTGCGTTCTCCTTGTGTGGGGTCTTGTGTTTGTTGCTCCTAGGCCCCACAAACATGAAGTGCTTTATATTTGATCTACCAACCAACATCCTATTTTATACTCCCTCTAATACTCTGGTATTTCATTCTCAATTTCCAAGGGCGAAGTAAAGCCTCGTACGTACTTAGCGAACCCACTCAACTGCTCGCATTTTTTTTAGGACGTCTTCGTTATCCTGCATTCTTAATCCTGTAATATAAAGATCCTGCTGTGAGGGTTATCATGGTTTTGAAACGAAGGCTGACTGCAGTCTCCCACAGTTGCATATCTGCTACATGACTGTCAGTATATTTGTAAAGCAGTAAGCAAATACTCATCAACAGGTATTTCCCATTAATTCCAATATTTTCAACATTTCTCAATATTTTCAACATTTCTCAATATTTTCAACATTTCTCAAGATGTCTCGTGATTTCAGATGTATCCGATATTTTTAATATTTCTGAAATTTTTCCGATTATTTTTTAATATTTCTTAAATATTTCCGATTATTTTAAAATATTTCTGAATTATTTTCGATTTTTTTTTAATATTTCGTATTTATTTAGCAAAATTTCTGATATTTCAGAAAGATTTGCAATGTTTCTTAAATATTCCCGATATACTTATTAAAGCTTTCCATTATTTATCGAGAATATTGATATTTCATATTATTTCCCGAGATTTCTAATATTTCACAAGATTTCTGAAATTTCCTATATTTGTTGTGGATCTCTAGATTTCGAGAAAGTGATATTCTTTTGATTTTTCACTAATTGTAGGCCAGATTTCTTAAGTGGCTCGATAAAAACTATAATATTTTTATATTTTGAACAATTGAATAAAACTATCAATGCATATCGTACCGCGGCGGTAAATTTATGACAAATATTTAATTTGCAACATGCTAATTTCTCAAGTGGATTAATAAAAACTAAAATATTTTTATATTTTGAACAATTGAATAAAACTATCAATGCATATCGTACCGCGGCGGTAAATTTATGACAAATATTTAATTTGCAACATGCTAATTTCTCAAGTGGATTAATAAAAACTAAAATATTTTTATATTTTGAACAATTGAATAAAACTATCAATGCATATCGTACCGCGGCGGTAAATTTATGACAAATATTTAATTTGCAACATGCTAATTTCTCAAGTGGATTAATAAAAACTAAAATATTTTTATATTTTGAACAATTGAATAAAACTATCAATGTATATCGTACCGCGGCGGTAAATTTATGACAAATATTTAATTTGCAACATGCTAATTTCTCAAGTGGATTAATAAAAACTAAAATATTTTTATATTTTGAACAATTGAATAAAACTATCAATGTATATCGTACCGCGGCGGTAAATTTATGACAAATATTTAATTTGCAACATGCTAATTTCTCAAGTGGATTAATAAAAACTAAAATATTTTTATATTTTGAACAATTGAATAAAACTATCAATGTATATCGTACCGCGGCGGTAAATTTATGACAAATATTTAATTTGCAACAAATGTGTTGAAGAAACCATCGAGACGGTGGCAGGGGAGATCTCGGTATTTGAGTGAAATCTGTGTTTCGGCGTACTCAAGGAACCCGGGCACGCTCACGCAGACACATTGCCGATTAGCCTCTTCACCTCCCAGAATGCTCTCTTCCCACCCGACGTTCCTTATGGTCGCTATCAATTAGGCAAAAGCCCATTAAAAACCTCGGAAGAGCGGAGACGAGAAACCCCAAAGAAGGCCACATCTCGAAATTCTCACGCCGACTGCCGGCCGAACCACACGCGCAGTGTGGGTGTGCGAAAGAATGTTTTTCTTCCGACGAGAATAATCGAGTTTAGTTCGCGAAGGCGAAGAGAGAGCGCGCTGCCAGCCATCCAGGAGTCGACGCGTATTGGTCCCTCCGCAGATGGTCCGTATCAAAGTCCATCCGAGGGCTCGATTAAAAAGATACAGACCCTTTTGGCGAAAGCGTAGGTCGCGGGTAGTCGTGGAACTACCGGGCGCCGAGGCGTCGGACCCCCTCCCTTCAACATCCATATTAAGATATGACCCGAAAAAACGCAGATTTTGTTGAGAAAAAGGTTGCAAACCCCCGCAGATTTCGCGTATAAACACGTTGGAGCCGCCACAACCCTCCTCTCTCTCTCTCTCTCTCTCTCCCTCTCCCTCTCTTTCAACCACTTTATACCAAAAAGAAAGACCATCTGGTTACATTAACGACAAATAAAGCGGCTGACAACTGTTTCCAAACTCGGGACTAGGACCGTGCTGCTGCCGCTAATGGAACGACGCCAAACATGATCAATGCTATTAATCGCTACGTATTCGTTCCAGATTGAAGAGTCGGTACAAATGTAGCGTATTGGGGTCCCCACGATGGCTCTGGACTGTGGCGACGGAATAGGGGGTACAGGGGTACATTGCACCCTCCTCGATTTTAACCGGATTACAATCGATGTATTGTATCCCCCAAATTGCCCTTTCAAAAATGTAATGAATCAGATTTTGGTCATCATTTTCCAAAACAATCAGAAATAATAATTACATTATACATAATATAATTAAATTATTATTATTAATTTAATTTATTGGTGCATTTTCTAGGTTTTACAGATATAAATAAGATATTTTTATAAATATTTTATTTTATTACCATGGCGAATAATATTATTGTATTTACTACTAAACAAAAGATCTGCTTCTACGTGTAACATATCTTTTGTTTATTAGTAAATAAAATCATATAAATAAGGTATACTACACCTCCCCAATCCACATAAGATAAGAGGACACTTGTGGGGATATAATTAAATTAATTTAATAGTAGTAGCCTTCAAAGAGGCAGTATTAACAAAAGAACTGATAATTTTTTTTATAAATTAAACATTTTTTTTTCAATGTAGAGCGTGCGTTAATTATAAAAAGTAGTTAGATTTTCTAAACCATATTCAATAACCATTTTTGATTTTTTTTAAATAATTTAACATTTATACAGTAGAATATTATATAATTTTGGACCTAAGTATTGTGTTAAACTTTTTTTCGGGTATCAGATTTTTCTCGGTAATAAAACGACTATTATATAACGTATGTGGAACTACATCTCTATTTTTAAAAGTGTGTATTAAAGTGGCTATAGCCTACAATTGTTTTATTCAAATAATTATACAGATTAAGAGCCACTGGCTCTGGACATAAGATTAAATTCTAAAAAATGACCTATACTGTGACTGCTAAACATTGCTACATAGACTGCTAAAATTGAACTCGGCACCATTTAAGGCTACTCGCACCATATTCTGCTAAAATTATAAGTGTCATAATTATAATAAATATGACTTTTCCTATTATTTTATTGCTAATTTCCTTACCGAAACCTTTTCTGACATTAACACTCTCAACCAGTTCCGACTTGAACTTATAACCGAATTGACTACATTATCGTCCTTGTACAAATTTATACACTACGGGGCTCTGTGCTGAAATGAACCTTGTTTTCGCAATCACTCTGAAAATCAGTTCATGGATATTTTTTTGTTAATTGGTATTTTGTTATTTATTATAAAATTTAAATTAGATATCTATATAAAATAAAATTAATAAAAAAAAGCAATATAAAATATAAATGTAGAGCTTGTAAGTTAATAAAACACAATGACGTAAGAGTTACATTAAAACAAGAAAATAACTTTAATTTATAGAAGAGCCTATTCAGACGAATTTTCCTAAAACTACACCGTTTAACTGAAAAATGTTGTTTCCTTCAAGCAATGCACCGTTAACTCAAAAATATAATGTTTTCTTCGATAAATGCACCGTATGCTTTTACAATCCACACCGTATGATATGCAATCACTGTCTTGCACCGTATAATGATAAAACCTGCGCCGTATAACCACTGATTATTGAACAATTTCCGAAAAATTATTCCATTTATTTATATTTATGAACTAAATTTACTTAAAATCAGTTTGGGTTAAAATGGGAAAATCTGTTAAGTTTAATTTGAAAAATGGTCAGTAAAATGAGATAAAATATAATTTCCAGGTGGTAAGTGTCCGGGGTATGGCGTGGCGGGTATATTCTTAGACCACGCGTAAAGAGACGTTCAAAATACCTTTTTTAAATAATCACGAGCCCACAAAAGTAGCGTTTAAGCCCCAAAAAGGGAGCTCGAGACAACGACAAGGCCCCTTCCGCGTCGAAGGCAGAGGGCGCCCACGGACCTGGCTACCACGGCAGCGATGTAAATGACCAACGGCTCCGTACCTACCTAAAAAGGTTTACGTGGGCGACGTAGAGTGAAGAACAAAGGAACAAAAACTATAATGCTATTAATAAAAAAATCTACAATGAAACGCGAGTAGTTTTTCGCATTAAAGACGCGATATGGAGCTAAGAACGGGATCATTAATTTCTCAGAACGCTTTCGTTCATCTTTCAAACTGCGCCTTCAAAATTGTTTTTGGAATATTTTAGGATTTTTATTTGTTGAAAGGCGAAATTATCTATAAAGCGGCGTCCTGTCAAAATTTTATTTAAAGGCGGAATTTTGATGGGCGAGAGAAAGGTACGACCATTGAGTTGGGAATATATAACTTACGACCACTCCCGAACCCGCAGTTTCTCTCTAGCGGCGAAATTAATTTACAACGATTCATCATATTGAGGTTACTTTACGCTTTTTTCAGATAAGGCAACAGAAATTCTCATGGTCTCATGGAAGCGACTATTAAGATAAACATTTTCGATAATTTTTTGATAACACGCGACAGAAATTATTGCAGTGGCTATAAACAAACCAATATAAAGGACACCGCACTTGGTTTTCTTTCAAATTTTAATACGTTGTTAAGCCTGATCAAAGGACCAAAATTATCCATTGCCAATTTACCCTAGCTTCTATAGTTTAACCAGTATCCGTGGTCAAAGTTGGACAAAAGTTAGTTTAGTCTTTAAGTTAAAAAATTCAAGTTATATTGGTTGTAGCCTCGTGCGTCGCGGGTTCAGGTTGACTGACATTTTATTAACTTTTCCATATTTTTCATTCATTTTAACTTACTCGATGAATTTTCGTACGTGGAATTATTTGTAAATATTTTCCATAAAGAAAGGGTTTAATTAAGAAAATATAATAAGAAATAATTAATCGGAATATTTGCGATAAACTGAAATTAGTGGGTTTTTACTTTTTATATTTTGTTTATTAAACCCTTTCTTTATGGAAAATATTGACAAATAATTCCACGTACGAAAATTCACCGAATAAGTGAAAATGCATGAAAAATAAGTAAGGTAGTTTAGATTTTAAATATGGAAAAGTTAATAAAATGTCAGTCAACCTGAACCCGCGACGTTAATATTTTTAACAAAAAGACTAGACTAACAATTGTAAGTTAATAAAAAAAATAATAAAATAAAAGATTTTGGAAAAAAAAGTTAAAAAATAAAATATTTTGAAAAAAAAGTTAAAATATAAAAATATTTCGAAAAACAATTAAAATATAAAAAGATTTTGAAAAATGATTCCAATATAAAAAAAATTAAAAAGATTACAATATAAAATATTTTGAAAAAATATTCTAATATAAAATATTTTGAAAAAATATTCTAATATAAAATATTTTGAAAAAGATAACAATCTAAAAGATTTCGAAAAAAGATTCCAATATCAAAGATCTCGAAAAACAAATTCCAAAATTAAGAATTTTTAAAAAGCATTCAATAATTTCAAAGATAATTTAAAGATTTAAAAAAGGTTTTGAGGATATATAACAGGATTTAAATATTTATGAAAGAACTAGAAGATTTTATTTAAAAAAAACCTTTCTTTGAATTTACGATGTTAAAACGGGTTTTTGAGTTTTTAATCCTGGATTTTTCATGCGATTTGTGTATTGAAGAGCAGTTTCTCCAAGTTGATTTCCAGCTAAAAGTTTATTTCTATGACGCGTATCGAAGAAACGCTAAAAACCCTGATACAGGAAATCCCCAAGGAACCATCTTAGGCCCAAGTCATCTAGCGACTTTTAATCTTTTGATGCTGGGTTACAATACTCGAAATCAATATTACCCGAGACCAGTGCAATTTTTGGGTAAAATGGGTACGCGACGAAACAATTTGAATAGAACTAAAAAATAAACTACTGTTAAAGATACTCGTACCTTTGGAAGGAATATAAACAGCAGTGTCGTTAAACGAAACACTCGCATTGAATATTGGAAAATTAATAAATAAATCAATTATTTCGCAAACAAATTACAGAATTTTCTGATATATTTGGAGGCCCATATATTAAATTTTGGAGGCCCCTTAAGACGACTTTTGGAGGCCCCTACCAAAATTTCAAGTAGGCCCAGGCCTACCCCGGCCTGTTGCTGGCGCCGCTACTGGAGACCACTAAATCTGTTGGCATTTAACATTATTATTTATTTATTCATTATTTGATCAATCCGATTTTTAAAGGCACAATTCTCAAATAAGAGTACCCACAGATCCAAAATTATCTCGCAACTTACGGAACTTTGCACTAGAGCTTAGCGCCGATTTAATTTCGGGCGGCGGCGGCGTTTGGAGAAAAATACCCGGCGGCGGCGTGAATGGGAAAAATTCCCCCACCCCCCTATTAAAAATTTCCAAAATTAATTTTAAAACGTTTTTGAAAGGAAAAATATAAAGTTACCTAGGAAAACTCACGCGGAAAAATTATCGAGTTAATTTACATAGAAAAATCCGTTTTCTATCTAATCGTTAATCTTTAATTATAAAATCTTTAAAAACAGGGTTCCCGTGATCTTTTAAATGTAGAAAATTACGTTATTACGAATGATGGTGGTTGAGCTAATTACTTTAAATTCAATTTTTAAGTGGGAAAATATTTTTATGGAAATACTAACTTTTTAACAAGCCCTTTCAAGCTCTTACTTCATATTAGTGGCGGTCAATAAATTTCACCTAACTCTAATCTAATAATATTTCACATAGACCACTTTATTTAGCGGTCTATATTTCCGGCGGAGGTTGAAATGTCCCCGCCTTTGGTAGCGCTCGAAGGTAACAGCTAGGAGCAACAAACACAAGGAGAACGCAGCTAGCCTTTAAACACGCTAACGCAGTGTTGTGTACAAATTTCATTGGACGAGCCTTTACGCTGAACGTTTTACGGGCGAGGGGAAGACAATATCGGAATTTTCCCCTTCCGACGGCAGCAGGCGCTAAAGAGTCTAACCAATGAGAAAGGTACACAATAAAATGCACGACTTTTGACGGGTTGCGTTCTCCTTGTGTGGGGTGCTGTGTTTGTTGTTCCTAGGTAACAGTGACTTCGATTATAGAAGGTACCACAGTCTAAGTAATAATAATAATAATCAGCTAGGCTAATACCCTTGGCACCACCTTAGGCCTAAGTCATCAAGCGACTTTTAAAGCCATTAATTCAGGTGGCCGAGTTACAATGCGTAGGAGGGTGGTGGCAAGCCCTTCAACGCGAGCCAACAGCTCCCTACACTAACTATTAACGTTAACCTCAACAAGTTTTTATGGAAGGGGAAACCGTAGAGCTCGGGAGAAACCCCTTAAACCAGTGGGGAGAGAACTTGCAAACTCAACGCGGAAGGATTAGTTCTGAGTTTTCACCTAGTGCCCCAAGCTGGGATCGAACCCGGCTCCTCTTGCTGCTAGGCGAAAGGGCTAACCACTCTGCTACCCAACAAATACATTCTTTAACGCTTTCAATTACCATCAGAATAAGCTCCCAACGGCAGGGCCGTCTTAAGGCATGGACTAAGTGGGCTACAGCCCAGGGCCCCCAGCCAGTTTGGGGGCCCCGGAAAGGCCATCCATACTGCCTCTACTCTAGGGATAAGGGATTAGTTAATTAAATATTATTTATGCTCATTTAATATTAGGTATCTTTTAGTTACGTCTAAAGTAATTTGACTAATCGCCACATCGCGCATCACACGGTACCAACATTTTCTAAAACCTAACAGCGAGTCACTGCCAGTAAAAATCTTATTTTCAGTAGGACTATGTTATACTTTTGAAATTAAAAGCTTTGGTTTGATTTTTGTGTAGTTGAATTTAGACAACGGACATACAAAGGCTGACCGTTGGGGATCGCAAAGGTCTTAAGAAATAATTTAGCCCATGGCCCCAAAAGGTCTTAAGACGGGCCTGCCCAACGGTTTCGCCATGAACGCTCGCATACCACTAATTTTCTTTACTTATCTACAGTTAAACGTATAAACAAATTCCAATGTGATTTTTATTGGCAAACTCGAAATGGCAATGACTCGGAATTTTATCAGTCAAGCCCATTTTTTCTTCGATAGACTTTCTCACGGTGATAGAGAGCGAATTGGTACGCGACAAGCGACAAACATAACGCACCTGCGACATATCGGATTTTATCAACCGCGAAGAGAAATCGAAAAACAGAAAAAAATCTCACGTCGCCTCGCTTCGCGGATCGCCTGGAATTGTAGCCGAATTAAAAAGTCGCCTTTTGATTTATGACCCTGAAAATATATAAAAAACAGCCGAACCTGAAAGAGGTATATGGTAAAGTTTCGGCAAATATTTCGGTAATATGGCGGCCACGGCTAAATGCAGAACGTGATAGGGGTAAAGGGGGAAGGAAATAGACTTCCACGGTAGCGATGTTGACGTCACTCGAATACATCACGCCCGTAACTTGGTCTGATGGAGCGGATTATTTAGTTTTCCCAAAATAAGAAGAGGCTCGTCTCTCATTTGCCGAAGTAACCGCCTAACATTTCACACTCGAGTAAATTCGTGGTCGGGACGATTTCTCTTTCTGTCCCGGGCCATTCATTATACGCCAATGCCACCAAAATAAGGAACGCAACCAAGCGAGATATTTCTGTGGCAATGATATCGCGGTATACCAACAATGCTCCTCTCTCCGACTTGTTCAAATGGGGAAAATTCGAGCTTGGGTCACATTTGGATTTTGGCTTTGTAAAAGAACACCTGACTATTTTTACTGGGATTGTAACTCTGTGGTTCCCCTGTCATGGCCGACGGAATAATTAAGAAAATACGATTTGAGTCTTAATTAGTGACGATTTCAGAATTTTTGGGTTAGATAGGTCAAGTTTATTAAGATAGGTCAAGTATATTAAGATAGGTCAAGTATATTAAGATAGGTCAAGTATTTTAAGATAGATCAAGTATATTAAGATAGGTCAAGTATATTAAGATAGGTTAAGTATATTAAGATATATCAAGTATATTAAGATAGGTCAAGTATATTAAGATAGGTTAAGTATATTAAGATAGGTCAAGTATTTTAAGATAGGTCAAGGATATTAAGATATGTCAAGTACCTATTTTTGGGGCAATTAGAAATATATTTGTGTCCATTTTTTATTCATAATCGAAATTTTAATTTCTATGCTAACTGTAATAATTTTATTGTAGAATTTTTAAGAATTAAGTTAACATGCAAAAGCTTTCGCTGGTTTTATTTTTTTAGACCCCTGGTAGGATTTGGTATGGGGCTTTAAAATATCGGGGTTGACCATAACCGCTTGCATACCCCCTGGCACCGACACTGCCTTCAATGTGGTTATTTTGTTCAAGTTTATCTAATTTAAGTTTCAATTGCATTTGGTGGCAAGTATTAACAGCGTTTTATTAAATTAATTGAAAGATATCGCCGAGGTTTTTTAATTAAACTATTATTAAAACTGATTTGATCGCTCATATAGAGCAATTTAAATTGGTAAATAAAAATAAAAATGATTTTATAAAATAATTATTTTAAATTTATTTTAACCAGCCATGAAGTATTCGTCGTTATATATATATATATTTAAAATTTATTAAATTGGTTTTGTTAGAATTTTGAACGTTTTTAATTTTTTAAACCAACTGAAGCTGCACAGAATTAGCAAGGTCATTAAATAATTTATTTAAAAAAGTACCTTAATTCCAAAAACAGTATAAAATTCATAGGTTATAAACAAAAGTGTTATGCTTTAAAACTAAAAAATCAATAAAACTTTTTTGATACTAACAAAATCAATAAATCATCTTTAAAACTAAAAAACCAATAAAAAGGTTTTAAAATTTTAAAATCAATAAAAAGGTATTAAATTTTAAAAATCAATAAACATTTTTTAAAACTAAAAAAAAAAATGAAAATTTGTAAGACTTTAAAAACTTTAAAAGTAAATAACCATAAAATTTTTTAAAAGTAAATAAACATAAAATTTTTTAAAACTAAACAACAATAAAAATATTTAAAAACTAAACAACCATAAAAATATTTAAAAACTAAACAACAATAAAAATATTTAAAAACTAAAAAAAAACCATAAAAATATTTTAAAACCAAGAAAAACAATAAAAATATTTAAAAACTAAAAAAAAAACCATAAAAATATTTTAAAACTAAGAAAAACAATAAAAATATTTTAAACTATTAAAATTACCAAAAAAGTTGTCGCTATTGTATTTAATTTTCTAGCAAGCGAATATTGAAATGGTTTTCCAAAAGTTGAAAATAAAAAGAGTTGTGTTGTTTTTTTTTTGCAAGTAACAACAATGCGAACGAGTCCTTGGAGCTATATCTACGCGGTACCAGTACAACAGCAACGATAAAAATACGCGCAAAAGTACGTTCCGCAAGAGAGATTTTGATGAGAAATCAGTGTATGAGAATCATTATTAGTTTCAATGGCGTTCGCTCCCTCTCCAGAGTCATGCCACCCGTTGCAAGCGGATTCCACGCGGGCTCGCAACACCGCGATATCGACATTTCTAAAGAATAATATATGCGTTCAGTACGCGTACAATCTTTCGCCCTTATGCACGAGCGCGTCTATCGAAATTCTCCCCCCCCCCGCCGATAAATTGACTAAAAATACCATCTAAGTGCATATACGCTCAAAAAAGGCGACGGCAAGACGAAAGGCTAGACCCAGACATATTTGCATATATCCTTCTTTTTTTAAGGCGAAAAAAATTATTTCTAAAGAGATTTTAAAGGGGATTTGGCGTCTATTTTCAAAAGAGCTGAAGGAATATCGTCGTCTGTAAACAAATTCTACGTAACTTTATACACAAATATTAAAAAGATACGTGGAATTTGCATTCAGGCGACGATATGCCCCTAAAGGCAAAACGAAGTTAATTACATTTTTGGGACATTTAATTTAATAAGGCTCTTACTCTTAAGTATCAACCAAAAAATCTATTTCCCAATTAGTTTTTTCAGTTTGCATAGAGCAAGAAGTTCTTCAACGGATTAAATTTCGTCCGCTTAGCAGAGGGTAAAACAGCAACGAAAATTCAGGATTTTGACTAACGATGCCAAAACCAAGGTGAAACACGGTAATAAATCATAAAAATATAAGATACATGATAATGTTACCAAAAGGGAATTGTCTTGCGCAAAAACATTGCAAATAAAAATCGCAAATAACAATTTTGTATAATTGTTTCACCAAAATAAAATAGTTATCATTGCTTTAGTTTAAGCAAGGCATTATTGAATTTTTCGTTTATTAAAAAATGAAAATGCCATAATTTTTAAATATTAGACTTAATCTATATTTTGCATGGTAAACAAATTAAATTAGTTTACTTATTAGTTACTTATTGCAAAATTGAAAATATAACTTTTGGCGTTTATGACGTTTTTCCATGACATAGAATTGAGGTGCATATTTATACCATAAGTCTATGTTTTAGTTCCATAAGTATGTCGAAACAATTTCTGATGATAATTATATACTGGAATGACGTAGAATTGAGGTGCATATTTATACCATATTTCTATGTTTTAGTTCCGTAAGTATGTCGAAACAATTTCTGATGATAATTACATACTGGAATGACGTAGAATTGAGGTGCATATTTATACCATATTTCTATATTTTAGTTCCATAAGTCGAAATAATATCTGATGGTAATCATGTACTGAAGGGACGTAGAATTGAGGTGCATATTTATACCATATTTCTCTGTTTTAGTTCCATAAGTATGTCGAAACAATTTCTGATGATAATTACATACTGGAATGACGTAGAATTGAGGTGCATATTTATACCATAAGACTATATTTTAGTTCCATAAGTATGTAGAAATAATTAGAGATGATAATTACATACTGGAGTGACGTAGAATTAGGTGCATATTTATACCATAAGTCTATATTTTAGTTCCTTAAGAATTTCAAAATAATTTATGATGATAATTACATACTGGAGTGACGTAGAATTAGGTGCATATTTATACCATAATTCTATATTTTAGTTCCATAAGAATGTCAAAATAATTTATGATGATAATTACATACTGGAGTGACGTAGAATTAGGTGCATATTTATACCATAAGTCTATATTTTACTTCCATAAGAATGTCAAAATAATTTATGATGATAATTACATACTGGAGTGACGTAGAATTGGGGTGCATATTTATACCATAAGTCTATATTTTAGTTCCATAAGCATGTCAAAATAATTTATGATGATAATTACATACTGGAGTGACGTAGAATTGAGGTGCATATTTATACCATAAGTCTATATTTTAGTTCCATAAGAATGTCGAAACAATTTCTGATGATAATTATATACTGGAATGACGTAGAATTGAGGTGCATATTTATACCATATTTCTATGTTTTAGTTCCGTAAGTATGTCGAAACAATTTCTGATGATAATTACATACTGGAATGACGTAGAATTGAGGTGCATATTTATACCATATTTCTATATTTTAGTTCCATAAGTATGTCGAAACAATTTCTGATGATAATTACATACTGGAATGACGTAGAATTGAGGTGCATATTTATACCATATTTCTATATTTTAGTTCCATAAGTCGAAATAATATCTGATGGTAATCATGTACTGAAGGGACGTAGAATTGAGGTGCATATTTATACCATATTTCTCTGTTTTAGTTCCATAAGTATGTCGAAACAATTTCTGATGATAATTACATACTGGAGTGACGTAGAATTAGGTGCATATTTATACCATAAGTCTATATTTTACTTCCATAAGAATGTCAAAATAATTTATGATGATAATTACATACTGGAGTGACGTAGAATTGGGGTGCATATTTATACCATAAGTCTATATTTTAGTTCCATAAGCATGTCAAAATAATTTATGATGATAATTACATACTGGAGTGACGTAGAATTGAGGTGCATATTTATACCATAAGTCTATATTTTAGTTCCATAAGAATGTCGAAACAATTTCTGATGATAATTATATACTGGAATGACGTAGAATTGAGGTGCATATTTATACCATATTTCTATGTTTTAGTTCCGTAAGTATGTCGAAACAATTTCTGATGATAATTACATACTGGAATGACGTAGAATTGAGGTGCATATTTATACCATATTTCTATATTTTAGTTCCATAAGTATGTCGAAACAATTTCTGATGATAATTACATACTGGAATGACGTAGAATTGAGGTGCATATTTATACCATATTTCTATATTTTAGTTCCATAAGTCGAAATAATATCTGATGGTAATCATGTACTGAAGGGACGTAGAATTGAGGTGCATATTTATACCATATTTCTCTGTTTTAGTTCCATAAGTATGTCGAAACAATTTCTGATGATAATTACATACTGGAATGACGTAGAATTGAGGTGCATATTTATACCATAAGACTATATTTTAGTTCCATAAGTATGTAGAAATAATTAGAGATGATAATTACATACTGGAGTGACGTAGAATTGAGGTGCATATTTATACCATAAGTCTATATTTTAGTTCCATAAGAATGTCAAAATAATTTATGATGATAATTACATACTGGAGTGACGTAGAATTGAGGTGCATATTTATACCATAAGTCTATATTTTAGTTCCTTAAGAATTTCAAAATAATTTATGATGATAATTACATACTGGAGTGATGTAGAATTGATGTGCATATTTATACCATAAGTCTATATTTTAGTTCCATAAGTATTTCGAAAGAGTTACTGATTACAATTACATACTGGAGTGACGTAGAATTAGGTGCATATTTATACCATAAGTCTATATTTAAAAGAAAAAATATAAGCGCCTTTACCGTGAAAAATAGGGAACTTTAAAACATATTACCATGTCTTATTCCTACTGAACAAATTTTAAGTTCACCAAAAAATGAATATCTCTTAACAAAAACCTAACGCGCGGTAAATACTGACATACTTATGTGGTACATAAACTATAAACTTACGCTTATACATCCTTTAACTTTCTAAAAAGGTAAAGACATTTTTCACTTCTTACGCGCTGGAAAAAAAGGAAACCCAGACTATTCACGGGGAAAAAATTAAAAGATGGACGGGTTGAATCGACTTTACAAATTTATCGGTGAGGCCGTCTTTAAATCATAAAGGGGAGGGGGAGGGACTATAAATAAAAAATACCCCCCCCCCCCGTAAAAGGTCACCTTTTAAAATGCCATAATCACAATCGGTTGGGATGAATACGACGTAGTTTCAAAAACCACCAATAGAGGTCGTTTAAAAATTTTAAAGGGTTGCTTTTTTCCTTTTCTTTAGAAAACGCGACTGAAGGAAGCAATAAAAAAAAATTGAAAATTTTCCAAACAGGCGAATGATTTACTAGTTTGAAGAAAAAAAAATTACTGCCAAATCCACTTCAAAACTAATATCAGGGCAGTATAAATTTCCATTCGTGGCTAAATTTTACTTATTATCATAAGTTACGCTGGTGAACTATACAAAGTGAAGCCTTACGTATACTTACCATCTAGTGGAGAATGGGAAAACAAATTTCGTTACCTTAGTTTCAAAATCAAGTATCTCAAAAAAATTATATTTTGTAAAAACCTATTTAAATTTAAAAACGTAGTATCACCCGATGCTTTTTAAATTGAAAAAATATCTATAATTTTGGAATTACTTATATTGTCACTATTTTTAAAAAGTTTGGTTGAAATCAGGACTTTATTGTATTCGTAGGACCTGAAATATTTATTAAAACTCTAGTAAAATTAGCTCTTATCTCCTTCATAGGCCCTTAAGCCCTCGTAAGCCATATGTATTGTCCTTAATGTGTCTTATGCTAGAACAAATCCAGGTTGAAAATCTCGAAAAAAAAAACTCAGTTATAAGTCGAGTTACTTGGTTTAACAACTAAAACAGTGATTTTAAGAAAACAGCGGATAAAGCTGGTTGGTTGTCTATTCCATCACGACGACGGCTAAAGATACTTGGGTCTCTCGAGAAGCCGTGTTTATAAGCTAAAAAGGAGGCCCGTGGACATAAAATTTGGTGCTGTAGCCGCCCGGGGAATTACAGAATGGCCAAACAATGGCGCGAGACGAGAGGGAGAGAAAGGAGCGATGCGAGCGCCACTTGGTGGACCGTGTTCGCCATTGTGGAGAGCCGTAACGAGCCCCCCCCCCCCCCCTCTATATCTCGACAGGGGTTGCGTAAAGAACCGTCCCTTTTTGGGTAAAAGGTCAAACTATAAAATTACCGAAAGGAGGTTGTCACGGGGAAATGTGATACCTGGCGTTTCTTCATTTTAATCAATAGGGCAGAGGGGGTGGCACAGGGGGTGGCGCAGGGTGGTTTCTTTGGGATTTCGCGCGCTCCTGCAATAGCCGAAACTATAAAGTCTAGGGGGGCTGAAAAGATGGTAGTCACGTGACTTTCTGGAGAACAACAGCGCCATCTATTCTACGAAATACGATTCATTTTATTTTGCAAATGACGTTTTAAATTTTGATCGATTCATCTAATTATTTTTATTTGAAACATCTTGTAATAGAAAGGTGGAAGTTAATTAGCTGTCTGCAGTATCTGGAAGGAATATTATTTTTTTACCGTCGCACGGCCAACTATGAACACGAGTTACCGAATCAAAGTTGGCTGTGATAATGGTAGTCACGGGATTTTGTTTTCCCATTTTAACAAGTTGGTTAAGACTAAATTTACTTTATAGTTTCGCCTAATGTCGAAATGTAGAAATAGATTTAATGTCGTACGCCCACCTCGAAGGTACATCGATTAATTACACCCCTATCTAGTTCGAAGTACTTTGTAGCATCCGGAAATAACTTAAAGCTATTAAGTCGATAAAAAAGGTTAAAGTCTCGAACGGAAACGAAAAGTTTTTGCCCTCAAATGTTTCAACCGGAATTGAAATTTCCGCCGTTTTATATATTTATTCTACGATTATGAAGAAAAACTTTATTATCGCGTTTATAAGATAAGAGTTTTGGAATATGATTTTGTGACACATCACGAGGAAAATAACAGGAACCATAAGAATATCAACTTGGAATGTTGACTTGAACCGATCACTGGTTTTGAAAGAGTCGTCGAAATGTTCTTGCATCTAATTAGCGTGAAGAGTTTTCTTTTGGAAAGTTCCTTAAAATTGATGTTTCTTGATCTTCATCGGCAAAATACGATCGAAGTGTTGGCTTCTTTCTAATCGATTATTTTTTTGAAATCGAGAATTTCTTCAATTTTTGGAAGTTGACTAATTTCTCAAAATATTTTTGAAATCGATTAATTTCTAAAAATATTTTTGAAACCGATAATTTCTAAAATTATTTTTGAATCCGATAACTTTTTTAAATTATTTTTTAAACCGATATTTTTTTTAAAATAATTTTGAAATCGACTAATTTCTTAAATCACTTTTGAATCCGATAATATTTTAAAATATTTTTGAAATCGATTAATTTCTAAAAATATTTTTGAAATCGACTAATTTCTAAGAACATTTTTGAAATCGACTAATTTCTAAGAAAAGTTTTGAAATCGACTAATTTCTAAAAATATTTTAAAACCGAGAATTTTTTAAATTATTTTTGAAACCGATAATTTTTTTAATTATTTTTTAAACCGATAATTTTTTTAAATAATTTTGAAATCGACTATTTTCAAAAATTATTTTTGAAATCGACTAATTTCTAAAAATATTTTTGAAATCGACTAATTTTTAAAAATATTTTTGAAACCGAGAATTTTTTAAAATAATTTTTGAAACCGATAATTTTTTTTAAATAATTTTGAAATTGACAAATTTCTAAAATTATTTTTGAAACCCATAAATTTTTTTTAATAATTTTGAAATCGACTATTTTCAAAAATTATTTTTGAAAACGACTAATTACTAAAATTATTATTGAAATCCACTAATTTCTAAAATTATTATTGAAATCCACTAATTTCTAAAAAATTATTTAAAATTGTCTAATTTCTAAAAAAAATATTTTAAATCAACTAATTTAAAAAATATTAAAATCGTATAAAATAGTAAAATATTCGTTCTATTTTACGCTATTTTTTTAAATTATTTTTAATTTTAATATTTTAATAATATTTGAATTGTAATTTAAATAGCTCTAAATAATTACAATGTTTTTTAAATTAGTTTAATTAAAAACATTTATATTTGTTTTAAATCAGCTAAACCTTGAGCATAATATTTGAAAAGTGCTGATTTGTTTCTACAACTCAGTGGAACGAATTTGGCGGGCAAAGCGTTTGAAAGTAAAACGTCGATGGATTCCGAAATGTAAACGAACACGTACGTGTCTGCAAATAGGTGTCTGTAGGGAGAACTTTGGTCGCGCACCTGACTCGACTGTTTTCGTAAAAAAAGAAATCAACATCGTCCTTTATCGAGAGGAATTAGGAGCGATAGTGGGGCTTACAATCAACAGAAATCGTGGACTTTCGACGCGGCTTGGCGTGGCTGGCATTTTCGAAACAATGGAGAGATCAAATGACTCGAGTACGATCCCACGACCCCCGACCAAAAACACGCTAACCCGAAACCGGAGATGATAAAAAAGCAGGATTATTGTTACCAGAGATTCGATATCGCGTCGTTCGCTCGAAAGTGTACGCGGAGCATTCCAGAACGGTGACTATTTTTACGGGGACTTCGATCACGTATTCATCAGCCCGAGGCTCGAACAGAAATCACGATAAAAATGGTGTGTCTTACACTAGTTACGTAGGCTTTCGCGAAATATTTGATCTATAGGTTGATCAAGAATGTAACTATTTCTACTATAAGGGATAATGAATTTATTAAAATAATAATTTAATAAAAGGTTTCTGTTGATTAATAAAAGGTTTCTGTTGATTAATAAAAGGTTTCTGTTGATTAATAAAAGGTTTCTGTTGATTAATAAAAGGTTTCTGTTGACACTTCCTCGTTTAGCTTAGATCAAAGTGTAGTAAATTGTGGCATCAGCTGTTAACTATATCTCAACCAGGCCGCCATTAAAATGGGCGACATGATACACACCCCTGTTAGTTAAATCAAGAGTATATTTCTACTTGGGGATAATGATCATGTCAAGGCCGGATTAAAACTATTGGGGGCCCTGTGCAAAGTAGAAATTGGGGTCCCTAAATATTTCAGACCTTACTTTTTGACTTGCAATAATCATATTAGAGCTCTTTAAATTACAATTCAAATATTATAAAAATATTAAAATTAAAAATAATTTAAAAAAAGCATAAAATAGAACAAATATTTGACTATTTTATACCATTTTAATATTTTTCGAATTGAGTCTACTTCAAAAATATTTTTAGAAATTCTTCGATTTCAAATATATTTTTAGAAATTGTTCGATTTCAAATATATATATTTTTAGAAATTTGTAGATTTCGAAAATAATTTTAGAAATTAGTCGATTTCCAAAATAGTTTTAAAAATTAGTCAATTTCAAAAATAGCTTTAAAAATTAGTCGATTTCAAAAATAATTTTGGAAATTACTCAATTTAAATTTTTTTTTTAGAAATTAGTCATTTCAAAAATAAGTTTTAGCCTTTAGTCGGCTTGAAAATATTTTTAGAAATAAGTCGGCTTGAAAATAATTTTAGAAATAAGTCGATTTCAAGAATAATTTTAGAAATTAGTCGATTTCCAAAATAACTTTAAAAATTAGTCAATTTCAAAAATAATTTTGGAAATTACTCAATTTCAATTTTTTTTTAGAAATTAGTCATTTCAAAAATAATTTTTAGCCTTTAGTCGGCTTGAAAATATTTTTAGAAATAAGTCGGCTTGAAAATAATTTTAGAAATTAGTCGATTTCAAAAAATAATTTTAGAAATTAGTCAATTTCCAAAATAACTTTAAAAATTAGTCAATTTCAAAAATAATTTTGGAAATTACTCAATTTCAAAAATAATTTTAGAAATTGGTAATTTCAAAAATAAGTTTTAGCAATTAGTCAGCTTAAAAACATTTTTAGAAATAAGTCGATTTAAGAATAATTTTAGAAATTAGTCGATTTCAAGAATAATTTTAGAAATTAGTCGATTTCAAAAATAATTTTAGAAATTAGTCGATTTCAAATATATTTTTAGAAATTATTCGATTTCAAAAATAATTTTTGAAATTAGTCAATTTCAAAAATAAATTTAGAAATTAGTCGTTTTCAAATATACTTTTATAAATTAACCATGGCACACTTGGCACATGCCTTAATAGGACCCTTCATGCTGACAGTAATCTCCATCCCCCTAAAACCCAATAAAATCAAACAACCCGGTATCTTATTGCTTCCGTAAAAGTGACCTTTTCCAAAGCGTTTGAAGCGCACACCTGTGTCGATTTCCCTACCCCCCCCTACCCCTCCCCCAACCCCTCCCGTGCCGTGAATAAACTACAACATAATGCCCGCGGATCATCCCAACTGACTTATTCTCCCTTAATATAATTAAATACAGTAATGTTACCAAACTTAGTTCAAAGGTGAGTGTGGTGGATGAAAGGAGCAGCCTACCCAAATAGACCAAAACTAGATGGCGCCAACAGTTTGATACGTAAAAATTTTAAATCAGTAAAAAACACGATTCTTTTGTTTGGATTTCATAAAAACATTTTGAATAAAGTTTTAGAAGTTGTTGTTTTTAATAAATAAGTCCATATTTATTGCCTTCTCTCAAATGGTTTAAATTGGTACCATCTATTGTAAATAAAAGCATTAAAAACGAAACGCTAAATATGGTTTTGCTCTTAATCAGTACCTGGAAGACTTGGAATTCCTGGAAAAGTAAGGAAACATTAAAAATTAGTTTGAAAGTTAAGGCATTTTATAAATTAGGCCTATTTTACAAATTAGGAAAATTTTAAAAATAGTTTGAAAGTTAAGGCATTTTATAAATTAGGCCTACTTTAAAAATTAGGAAAATTTTAAAATTAGTTTGAAAGCTAGAAAATTTTATAAATTACTTTGAAACTTGGGGAATTTTTTAATTTACTTTGAAACTTGGGGAATTTTTTAATTTACTTTGAAACTTGGGGAATTTTATAAATTACTTTGAAACTTGGGGAATTTTATAAATTACTCTGAAACTCGGGGAATTTTATAAATTACTTTGAAACTTGGGGAATTTTATAAATTACTTTGAAACTTGGGGAATTTTATAAATTACTTTACAAATTAGGAAATTTTAAAAATTAGTTTGAAAGGTAGGGAAGTTTAAAAATTAGTATGAAAGGTAGGGAGTTTAAAAAATTAGTTTGAGAGTTAGGGAATTTTAAAAATGAGTTTAAAAAATTAGTTTGAGAGTTAGGGAATTTTAAAAATGAGTTTAAAAAATTAGTTTGAGAGTTAGGGAATTTTAAAAATTAGTATGAAAGGTAGGGAGTTTAAAAAATTAGTTTGAGAGTTAGGGAGTTTAAAAAATTAGTTTGAGAGTTAGGGAGTTTAAAAAATTAGTTTGAGAGTTAGGGAATTTTAAAAATGAGTTTAAAAAATTAGTTTGAGAGTTAGGGAATTTTAAAAATTAGTATGAAAGGTAGGGAGTTTAAAAAATTAGTTTGAGAGTTAGGGAGTTTAAAAAATTAGTTTGAGAGTTAGGGAGTTTAAAAAATTAGTTTGAGAGTTAGGGAGTTTAAAAAATTAGTTTGAGAGTTAGGGAATTTTAAAAATTAGTATGAAAGGTAGGGAGTTTAAAAAATTAGTTTGAGAGTTAGGGAGTTTAAAAAATTAGTTTGAGAGTTAGGGAATTTTAAAAATTAGTATGAAAGGTAGGGAGTTTAAAAAATTAGTTTGAGAGTTAGGGAGTTTAAAAAATTAGTTTGAGAGTTAGGGAATTTTAAAAATGAGTTTAAAAAATTAGTTTGAGAGTTAGGGAATTTTAAAAATTAGTATGAAAGGTAGGGAGTTTAAAAAATTAGTTTGAGAGTTAGGGAGTTTAAAAAATTAGTTTGAGAGTTAGGGAATTTTAAAAATGAGTTTAAAAAATTAGTTTGAGAGTTAGGGAATTTTAAAAATTAGTATGAAAGGTAGGGAGTTTAAAAAATTAGTTTGAGAGTTAGGGAATTTTAAAAATTAGTATGAAAGGTAGGGAGTTTAAAAAATTAGTTTGAGAGTTAGGGAATTTTAAAAATTAGTATGAAAGGTAGGGAGTTTAAAAAATTAGTTTGAGAGTTAGGGAATTTTAAAAATTAGTATGAAAGGTAGGGAGTTTAAAAAATTAGTTTGAGAGTTAGGGAATTTTAAAAATTAGTTTGAGAGTTAGGGAGTTTAAAAAATTAGTTTGAGAGTTAGGGAATTTTAAAAATGAGTTTAAAAAATTAGTTTGAGAGTTAGGGAATTTTAAAAATTAGTATGAAAGGTAGGGAGTTTAAAAAATTAGTTTGAGAGTTAGGGAATTTTAAAAATTAGTTTGAGAGTTAGGGAGTTTAAAAAATTAGTATGAAAGGTAGGGAGTTTAAAAAATTAGTTTGAGAGTTAGGGAATTTTAAAAATTAGTATGAAAGGTAGGGAGTTTAAAAAATTAGTTTGAGAGTTAGGGAATTTTAAAAATTAGTATGAAAGGTAGGGAGTTTAAAAAATTAGTTTGAGAGTTAGGGAATTTTAAAAATTAGTTTGAGAGTTAGGGAGTTTAAAAAATTAGTATGAAAGGTAGGGAGTTTAAAAAATTAGTTTGAGAGTTAGGGAATTTTAAAAATTAGTATGAAAGGTAGGGAGTTTAAAAAATTAGTTTGAGAGTTAGGGAGTTTAAAAAATTAGTTTGAGAGTTAGGGAATTTTAAAAATGAGTTTAAAAAATTAGTTTGAGAGTTAGGGAATTTTAAAAATTAGTATGAAAGGTAGGGAGTTTAAAAAATTAGTTTGAGAGTTAGGGAATTTTAAAAATTAGTTTGAAAGGTAGTGTTCGGAATTGTTTATTCATTATCCAAAATTTTAACGATTTATTTAAAAAACGTTGGTAAAAAGAATATTATTTTAACTTATTTAATTATGTTTTTTACACAACCAAGCATTTATTTGAATAAAAGTGGTATTTATTTAAATAATTGTTTGTTTTATTTAAATAATAGGCTTAATCACTTTCGATTATTTAAAAGTTTTACAAGTTTTATTCAACTATAACCAATATATTGGTTATTTAAATAAATATTATTTAAATATAGCCGAGCTTATTTTATTCATGAATAAAAATTAATTGACTGCCCAGCACTATTGAAAGGTAGGGAAGTGTAAAAATTAGTATAAAACGTAGGGAGTTTAAAAAATTAGTTTGAGAATTATGGAATTTTAAAAATTAGTTTGAAGGTAGGAAATTTTATAAATAACTTTGAAAGTTGGAACTTTTATAAATTACTTTAAAAATTAGGGAGTTTAAAAATTAATTTTAAATTTTTGATATTTTAAAAATGAATTTAAATAGTTAGGGGATTTTAAAAATGAGTTTATATAGTTAGGGGATTTTAAAAATGAGTTTAAAAGTTAATTTTACATTATATGTTTACTAAAATTTATGTTAAAAAGTGCAAAATGTTCAAAAAACAAAGGTCCGGAAATAGCAAGCGAAAACCATTAAAATCAGGCTATTTAAATCTGAAAAAATTGTGGTAACCATGTTAATATTTGCGCCCCTTTAAGCAATTTGTGAATCGGACTATGGTCAAAGCCGACTCCATCCGTCGTGCACTGCATTCTGAATGGTTGATATTTTTGGGTATTATAAAAGTGGTATAAATGTCGACGTCCGCAGGATCTCTATACACAGCGGGTAATTTCGAAAATTAACCCTTACAATGAGGGAACGAAGAGGCGCATCCTTCGACGTACACGATTTACAATAGAAAGAAAGCGTGTTTCCCCTTTTCCCAGGCTCTACATGCTCGGCTGAGTCGCAGCCGCCGCCTCAAAAAAATTGCGAACATTCCGATAATACACCCACGCCTATATGTATTGTATTGTTTAGGCCTCCATTTCAAAAACCACAAACACACACGGGGGAAAAAGGTGGTATTCGTTGTCGTCATTTCCTTAAGAGTTAATTTAATCAAAATCGTGATATAAGGTTGGTTTGCGCTTTAGCAAAAACGCCACGAAGGCGAGCCTCGACGCAAAAATATTGCATTAGGCCGAACGAAATTTTTTTGCGTCAACGTTCACTCTCTTGGCGTTTTCCCCCAATGAAACAAGCCGAGCTGTCCGACATTCTTAAAAATCTGGTACACTCTAGGGAAATAATAATAATAATAATAATCAGCTAGGCTAATACCCAAGGCACCACCATCATTAAGCGACTTATAAAGCCATTAATTAATTATATCAACTGGTTCTGAGATCATTTATTTACATCGTTAACTATTCTTAGATAGTCAGACTGTCAGAGTATTGTACAAATCCTGTACACTCTATAGGGAGATGATTTTAGAAATCTAGAAATCAGGCTAAAAACCCGAAATAAACGGGAAGATCATTCTCTGAAATCACAAAAATCAGTTTCTGATCTTTGAAATAACTTTGAGATTCAGAATCCCGGACGCAAAATTTGCAAATGTGAGATCCCTCGAAAGAAGCTGTATGTGATCGTTAAAAGGTGAAAATTCACTATAGCCCCACTTATTAGCAATAACAAAATTCTAAATTTCCGCCAGAGATTCCAACCGGTTTCGCCCTGTTGGGGCTCATCAGTACTCGGTAGGAACTCTGGTAGGAACATCAGTAAAACTAAAATACATTCAGGGTATGTCTGTATTTTTCCCATTTTCCTAGTACGATGAGTTAAAAGAGCGCCAGAGAGCTTCAAACGGTGGTCTACTAGCCACTGGAAGTAGGCTGCAACAAGCGCAAAACCAAGCAGCAGGGAAATGCGAACATTAAGGTTTGGGTTCGTGTGATAGGTAAAAAAGCACTTTGTAAACAAATCGAGGTAACCAGCGTAAAAAAGTAAACTTAAACAGTATTTAAAGTCCTTGCTGCTTGGTTTTGCGCTTGTTGCAGCCTACTTCCAGGCAGTGGCGTAGCGAGGGTTTGTGGCGCCCTGGGCAAATCTCTTAAATGGAACCCTTTTAGCATATAAAATCCCCAAAATGCATTGTTTTCCGTTGATAAAAAGGTCGTCAAACAGTTTTTGGCACCCCCTAATAAGTGGCGCCCGGGGCGGAGGCCCCCCCCCTTAGCCCCCCTCGCTACGCCTCTGCTTCCAGGGGCTAGTAGGCCACACTTTGAAGCTCTCTGGCGCTCTTTTACCTCATCGTAGGCAAATGGGAAAAAACATGGTAATATTAAATTATATTATATTTTTTCAAGTAGTAGAACCCCATCGAGTTCTTTAAAAAGTAGATATATGAGACAGGTTCATTCGTGGCTTTGATGGTCCAATTGATGATGTTTTGGGATTATAAAACAAAGGTCACACGTTCGATTCCTACCCAGTTTTCCCAGTTACTCTGGTTTGGAGACTGGTGCACCGTATCCTTAAGGAAATAAATTTGTTATCGTGGTAATATCTATCTACATTCACATGACATGGTCATCAATGAAGTATTCTGTGGACGATTGACGATTATGGTGCAATTGAAGTTTGAAGGCCATTTGGGGCGAGAGCGATGGTCGATCATCCAATTTAACATTTCTACCAGCAGGTTTAAGAGAAGCTTGGGATAACTGGCGCTAGTTACGTTAAAAACCAGTTGTAGGTCGTCTTAGAGGTCGAAATTTCGATTTAGAATAGTCAGATATGTGAATCCTTTAAACATTTTTCCACAGTCACGCGTACCGTGCCGAAAAACGTCTGTCGTGACTTCGTGATCCATAATCTCAAGTTACAGCTACACTATGTTTACATTAATGGCCTATTGTAACCTCAAAAAATAAGCTTTATGTTATGGGACTATATACTTATACGATTAACATGACTGATATAAATACTGCGGCGCCATCTAGCTAAGCCTATCCGTACCATTCGACTAAACCAGTGGTTCCTAAACGTTTTTGAATGGCAGACCCCTTTTGTATCTGAAAAAAATACGCGACTAGACCAGTGGTTCCCAAACTTTCTGAATGGCGGAACCCTTTTTGTATATGGAAAAAATTCGTGGAACCCCTAATGGGGGGGGGGGGGCGCAGATCTGTGTTTTGGTGTTTTTAAAGCGTCAAAATATAGTTTAACTTGTGGTGGGGGGGGGGGGGCACAGATCTCACCTTTTTTGGGCTCAGTAAATGACTAAATGGGCAATGGCGTTTTTTCACGTTGTTTAATAAAAAGTTATGCAGCAGGACTCGAGAAAAATGGAAAAAAAATTGAGAATAAATTCAAAATGCATAAGCTCCCACGAAAACGGAATATAATATCTACCCAAGATTGTATATGCTCGCCGTCTAACTACAACGAATAAATAGCATTAAAATAAAGCCTAAATAAACTAAAATAAAATTGAAAAGGGGGACCCCATTGAGATTTTTTTTGGGGGGGGGGGCTCTGAGTTCTCAGCTACACCACTGATGGAACTATCCTTAACCGCGACACTAGTCCAAGTGTAGGGCAGCGGTTCCCAATTTGTTTTGGCTATGGAACCCTAAATTATCCACCTAATTCTGGCGGAACCCCAACTATTTTTTTACTTATCTTAAAAGACTCTTGACACAAACAAAGATGGCCGCGCTGCGAATTCTCGGAACCCTTGTGAACCTTTTGGTAACCGCTGGTGTAGGGAATTTATTTCCAGTCGGCGTGCCTCTCAAAGGGCGCGACTTACCTACTGTTGTGGTGCGAACCTCGAGGAAAGCAGAGGGTCACTACAAGGGTTTCGTAGGTAGGAGCTTAGACCAAGAAACACAGGGACGTCGCACGGTAGATATTTCGCGCTAGTAGCGAAGGTGAGTCAATTTTTATTGGCTATTTGAGTCACGTGCACAGCTCTACAATCTGTCAGCACGTGGCCTGCAACAGCGTGGCTCCAAAAACGAAATTTCTGGTATGTTTTTTAATATTTGTGTTCCTAAAATATTAAAAATATATAAAATAATTTAAAAATATGTAACTCTTAGCTGATTATTTTTTTTCCAATTTCTTTAAAAAACGTTATTTTTATCTCTCATGGATCGCGCCTATTGACTATCTGTATCACCTAACCCTCCTCTACCTACCGCAGCCGCAACAAAGCCCCGCCGAAAATTTAAGCGTTGGGTATGCTATGAGCGAGACGTCAATGTGTTTCTTGGTCTAAGGTAGGAGAAACTCGTGTAACTTTCACTATTGGGGTTAACGAGTTGGTTGAGCTTAATAAAATGATTAAATTTACTTGTTCAATAAAAAAATAAAAAAAAATTTACTCGACACCTTAAAAACGCTCTGCAGAGGTTAGACTACGAAAACCATAAACAATAACAAAGCAATCAGGTCAATTCTAACACATTAATAAAAGCTATGGTTATCGGCAACGGGATTATCTCCATAAAACTGAATTATTCACTCTACTAGGTGTCCCCAGCTATTGCAGGCGCTCGTGGACTCGAAGGGGTTCTACTTTATGCTTGTTCTCGCTGTCGCGAATCTTTTTATCGTCGGGCTCGGGGTCATCAGGTTAATTCCCAACGGTCATTTCGATATCGAGGAAACTCACTTCACCCACCACTGCTCCCAAAAAACCCCGGGTTTAGAATTTCGGCGGGAATCCGAACTTCTTCAAGCTTGGAGATCGAGTACCCAGTCTCAGTTAGTCGTCCTCCGACTTCGCGAAGTCTACCTGGGTTATTTAAAAAAAACTTTTGTCCCTAAGTCCCCAACCAATCACTAAACATGACGCTTAGCGTCCCAGGCTGGAATCAGCCAATCACTTGGCGTGGGAGCCAGCGCAATTTTTAATAGGCCTTTCTATAAAGTAGCATTGGCCTTCTTGTTTAGATGTATCGGGCGCGTCACTCGTGACGTAGAAATAACGTTTCACTATAATAGCCAATTAAAATTCGACGAGTAGCCCTTTTTATAAAGATCTAACCTTCAAAGCTGAACTGAACTCCTACGTTTCTCGTGACGAAAGCGATACATTTAAACAAGTTCGGCAAGCGTAATGACTTTAAAGAAAGGCTTATTGGGGTGACTCTTCGATTCTGAGAAACACTAACAATTGTAAGTGTTTCCAAGCTCGCAAAAGCGATTTCACAATACTTTCCATTTGCACCCGCTGTAAACCATCTAACAGAAACTTCCATTACACCAAAAGTAAATATCTCAATATTTACTTTTGATTACACTCGTTTCCTGAATAACTGGGGGGCTAAAGCCTCCCTTTTACGATTATCAACATGTGCAACAATTTTAGGAATTCATCTATGACAAACGCCAAAGTCTTACAGACATAAAAATACCAAGATACCCTAGAGAATATAACTAAAAGGTTACCATGGTAGTCCAACTGCGTAATTTGGGGGTTGCAACATGTGTGGGAGATCTAACGTGAAGATGGGAATGAAAGAAGATTAGGAACGTCACAGAGACCAAAAATTCCAAAGAGCATGGTAGCCTTTGGCCATAAACGACCATGGCTCCCAAGGTGACTATCGGGAAGCGTTTACAAAGAAACGGGGACTCTCGGATTAGAACAGCAGGTTCACGCAGTCCTACCGAACCTCGGCGACCAGCGTCAAAGGAATAGATAAATACTTTAAAGGCCTAGGTTTTCTTCTGCCAGTCACCCTTTAAACGCACTCTCGCCAGCTGAATTTTCTCACATAGGTAGCTTTTAGTTCTTTTATTAAAAATAGATGGCGATGGAGTCTAACGAGACTCATGCTACGAGCTATTCCAATCTCACTTCAATCTGTATTGTGAAAGTCGAACCTTAGAGTAAAAGTATATGTGGGGAGGAATGAACTATATGCCCCAAAGAGTTAAAAATCAGTCACTCCAGGGGGCTGAAAATCCTCTCTCCGCAACCTTTGGCTGTACAGCGTAGTTAGAGAAACCTCCGCTACTCTCATTTGCCGCTACTATCTAATGGAAAATATTGAA
The DNA here is from genome assembly GCF_980474605.1 of Leiobunum rupestre. Classification (NCBI taxonomy): domain Eukaryota; kingdom Metazoa; phylum Arthropoda; class Arachnida; order Opiliones; family Sclerosomatidae; genus Leiobunum; species Leiobunum rupestre. Next base: position 44,112,336 of record NC_143390.1, read on the forward strand.
ATAAAATAAGTAGTCCCGAACTCAACGCTAACACAAATTTTGAGCTTGCGAGAGTGCGTTTAAATTTACTTTCCTTCCAAGCAAATACCCTGTGAAATGGATTGGATATTAGGGCATTAAATGTTGTGTATGCTTTGTCTTTCACAGATGAAGAACTTTATCTTATTTTCTATTTTTTCTTTGTAACCCAATTGGCAGTAAAAGAAATATTTACTATATTTAGAATTAACCGGGCTGTTCATTTCTTGAATGAAGAAGCTGCTTTTTTTAAAGCAGAGCAAAGAAAAGATTGAAAATTAGATTAAACTTAGATTATCAGCTCATTTTGTCTTCCATTTCACAGTTAAAACCCCACTATAGGAGCAAACGAGTAACGAACCAGCCGTTTTCAATTATTGCGCAATGGTTTTTAAATTCCAACCCTTAAAACCAAGGCCTAGTACAAATACAGGTCCCAAAGGCGGGGAATTCATTTCCTCGCCTTGAAAAGTAGATTACGAGTGAAATAATTAAGGGAAAATTATAAAAGTAGTCTTAAATCAAACCTGGAAACTTACTAACAATCATATGAAAAATTCATAGTTGAGTACAAACACTAAAATTATTAAAAAGTCTCAGAACTGCAACACAGTTAGGAAAACAAAGTCCCGTAGGAAAAGCATTGGGGAGAAAAACCAATTTTCACGAAAATTCGTCGGCTGAGACTCAGTTCGTGTCTCCGCCGTTCGGCAGAGCCACTTAATTTTTGAACCCCTACTCTTCTATGGAGATGTCCGCTCCTATTGACTGAAGGCAGTATCAGTCACGTGCTTCCTCCATGGTATTATCCGTCAGGTGTAAGAGGGGCGGAGCTTATAGTTAGAAACATATCTAGAGTGGTTCTATATTCATGGGTAAAATGAATAAATTCATGATAAGATCCAAAAGTTTGGTCGGTCCAAGCCAAAATCGTGATATAACCTTTCAATATTTAGTGAAATTTCGTAAAAACCACGTTTTTTAGTGTACCTTTGATCATAACTCCGAAACTATTAGTCCTAGTGGAAGGTCTCATTCGACTCAGCGGTAACACATACTACAGAAACGATACCCAACTCAGCCCGATGTTTAAATGTTAAATTTTTGGATTTTTTTTTGCATATTAGAGAAAAAACCACGTTATTCAGTACAAATTCGGTCATAACTCAGAAATGGTTCATCCGACGGACCTGTGGTTGTTCTCATTCGACTCCGCGTGAGCACATTCATCGGGAACAACACCAAACACGGTCCCATTCGTTGAACGCAAATTTCGGGGTCAACTGCCCCTCTTGCCCCCCAAAAAACTATGTTTTCCATCCCGCATTGCTGCGAACTCATCGGATCCTCAAAGTAGACACCAAAATGGAATTTTTAGGCCACATTGCAAGTTGCGACGAATTTTTCCCCGTTACGCATTGTAACCCGGCCACCTGAATTAATGGCTTTAAAAGTCGCTTGATGACTTAGGCCTAAGGTGGTGCCTTGGGTATTAGCCTAGCTGATTATTATTATTATTATTATTACTATTATTATTATTATTATTATTATTCTTATTATTATGTTATATTCCTTGAAAATAGTCGTCACACAAGAGAAAAATGATTTTAGAAATCTTGAAATCAACTGGAAAATCTCGAACTCCTGTACGCAAAATTTGCGAAATCAACACTAAAATCGTGCTCTGAAATTTCAAAATCAGTTTCTGATTTCTAAAATCCTGTACGCAAAATTTGCGAAATCAACTGGAAAATCGTGCTCTGAAATTTCAAAATCAGTTTCTGATTTCTAAAATCCTGTACGCAAAATTTGCGAAATCAACTGGAAAATCGTGCTCTGAAATTTCAAAATCAGTTTTTGATTTCTAAAATCCTGTACGCAAAATTTGCGAAATCAACTGGAAAATCGTGCTCTGAAATTTCAAAATCAGTTTCTGATTTCTAAAATCCTGTACGCAAAATTTGCGAAATCAACTGGAAAATCGTGCTCTGAAATTTCAAAATCAGTTTCTGATTTCTAAAATCCTGTACGCAAAATTTGCGAAATCAACTGGAAAATCGTGCTCTGAAATTTCAAAATCAGTTTTTGATTTCTAAAATCCTGTACGCAAAATTTGCGAAATCAACTGGAAAATCGTGCTCTGAAATTTCAAAATCAGTTTTTGATTTCTAAAATCCTGTACGCAAAATTTGCGAAATCAACTGGAAAATCGTGCTCTGAAATTTCAAAATCAGTTTCTGATTTCTAAAATCCTGTACGCAAAATTTGCGAAATCAACTGGAAAATCGTGCTCTGAAATTTCAAAATCAGTTTCTGATTTCTAAAATCCTGTACGCAAAATTTGCGAAATCAATTGGAAAATCGTGCTCTGAAATTTCAAAATCAGTTTCTGATTTCTAAAATCCTGTACGCAAAATTGGCGAAATCAATTGGAAAATCGTGCTCTGAAATTTCAAAATCAGTTTCTGATTTCTAAAATCCTGTACGCAAAATTTGCGAAATCAACTGGAAAATCGTGCTCTGAAATTTCAAAATCAGTTTTTGATTTCTAAAATCCTGTACGCAAAATTTGCGAAATCAACTGGAAAATCGTGCTCTGAAATTTCAAAATCAGTTTCTGATTTCTAAAATCCTGTACGCAAAATTTGCGAAATCAACTGGAAAATCGTGCTCTGAAATTTCAAAATCAGTTTTTGATTTCTAAAATCCTGTACGCAAAATTTGCGAAATCAACTGGAAAATCGTGCTCTGAAATTTCAAAATCAGTTTTTGATTTCTAAAATCCTGTACGCAAAATTTGCGAAATCAACTGGAAAATCGTGCTCTGAAATTTCAAAATCAGTTTCTGATTTCTAAAATCCTGTACGCAAAATTTGCGAAATCAACTGGAAAATCGTGCTCTGAAATTTCAAAATCAGTTTCTGATTTCTAAAATCCTGTACGCAAAATTTGCGAAATCAACTGGAAAATCGTGCTCTGAAATTTCAAAATCAGTTTCTGATTTCTAAAATCCTGTACGCAAAATTTGCGAAATCAACTGGAAAATCGTGCTCTGAAATTTCAAAATCAGTTTCTGATTTCTAAAATCCTGTACGCAAAATTTGTGAAATCAACTGGAAAATCGTGCTCTGAAATTTCAAAATCAGTTTTTGATTTCTAAAATCCTGTACGCAAAATTTGTGAAATCAACTGGAAAATCGTGCTCTGAAATTTCAAAATCAGTTTTTGATTTCTAAAATCCTGTACGCAAAATTTGTGAAATCAACTGGAAAATCATGCTCTGAAATTTCAAAATCAGTTTCTGATTTCTAAAATCCTGTACGCAAAATTTGTGAAATCAACTGGAAAATCGTGCTCTGAAATTTCAAAATCAGTTTTTGATTTCTAAAATCCTGTACGCAAAATTTGTGAAATCAACTGGAAAATCGTGCTCTAAAATTTCAAAATCAGTTTTTGATTTCTAAAATCCTGTACGCAAAATTTGTGAAATCAACTGGAAAATCGTGCTCTGAAATTTCAAAATCAGTTTCTGATTTCTAAAATCCTGTACGCAAAATTTGTGAAATCAACTGGAAAATCGTGCTCTGAAATTTCAAAATCAGTTTCTGATTTCTAAAATCCTGTACGCAAAATTTGTGAAATCAACTGGAAAATCGTGCTCTGAAATTTCAAAATCAGTTTTTGATTTCTAAAATCCTGTACGCAAAATTTGCGAAATCAACTGGAAAATCGTGCTCTGAAATTTCAAAATCAGTTTTTGATTTCTAAAATCCTGTACGCAAAATTTGCGAAATCAACTGGAAAATCGTGCTCTGAAATTTCAAAATCAGTTTTTGATTTCTAAAATCCTGTACGCAAAATTTGCGAAATCAACTGGAAAATCGTGCTCTGAAATTTCAAAATTAGTTTCTGATTTCTAAAATCCTGTACGCAAAATTTGCGAAATCAACTGGAAAATCGTGCTCTGAAATTTCAAAATCAGTTTCTGATTTCTAAAATCCTGTACGCAAAATTTGCGAAATCAACTGGAAAATCGTGCTCTGAAATTTCAAAATCAGTTTCTGATTTCTAAAATCCTGTACGCAAAATTTGCGAAATCAACTGGAAAATCGTGCTCTGAAATTTCAAAATCAGTTTCTGATTTCTAAAATCCTGTACGCAAAATTTGCGAAATCAACTGGAAAATCGTGCTCTGAAATTTCAAAATCAGTTTTTGATTTCCAAAATCCTGTACGCAAAATTTGCGAAATCAACTGGAAAATCGTGCTCTGAAATTTCAAAATCAGTTTCTGATTTCTAAAATCCTGTACGCAAAATTTGCGAAATCAACTGGAAAATCGTGCTCTGAAATTTCAAAATCAGTTTCTGATTTCTAAAATCCTGTACGCAAAATTTGCGAAATCAATTGGAAAATCGTGCTCTGAAATTTCAAAATCAGTTTCTGATTTCTAAAATCCTGTACGCAAAATTTGCGAAATCAACTGGAAAATCGTGCTCTGAAATTTCAAAATCAGTTTTTTATTTCTAAAATCTTGTACGCAAAATTTGCGAAATCAACTGGAAAATCGTGCTCTGAAATTTCAAAATCAGTTTCTGATTTCTAAAATCCTGTACGCAAAATTTGCGAAATCAACTGGAAAATCGTGCTCTGAAATTTCAAAATCAGTTTCTGATTTCTAAAATCCTGTACGCAAAATTTGCGAAATCAACTGCAAAATCGTGCTCTGAAATTTCAAAATCAGTTTCTGATTTCTAAAATCCTGTACGCAAAATTTGCGAAATCAACTGGAAAATCGTGCTCTGAAATTTCAAAATCAGTTTCTGATTTCTAAAATCCTGTACGCAAAATTTGCGAAATCAACTGGAAAATCATGCTCTGAAATTTCAAAATCAGTTTCTGATTTCTAAAATCTTGTACAAAAATTTGCAAATACGTGACCCTTTGCACTGGTCATTTCATACGTTTCGCCAATTTCTCGTCGTCATAAACGGGCTAAGAGAAAAATGTTCCGAGTGAACTGATTCAATTGTTTGGAAGGAAATATGGTTCTATTTTTATTTTCTGCCATTAAACCGACATAACCGATTCCGACTAATATAAAACAACCAGGCTCTATTTGCAGGTGCGATATGATTATACCTGTCTCCGGCCTCTGTTCAACAACGCAAAACGCGGACAAAACTGACCACGGACAGATATGACTTTCCGGTTAAAAAAAACCGATTTTAGGTAATCTATCCTTTACATTTCAGGATACGTATTCGCGGTTCCCACGCTCTGCCTCGGCCATTGGAGCACGTTGACGGGATTAATGGATTTAAAGGTTACGACTAATCAAGGTGGCCGGATGAACAAATTACAGCGGTTCGAAAGCTAAATGGATTCAGTGAAGTTTCGTACACGATCTCGACGCGTGTTGAAAAGCGCGAACCAGATAAAACGGACATGGACGTAAACATCTGTCATCCAAAACCGACGCAGCGAGGGGAACCAGCGTGTCCCTAAAACCAGGAAACCGGGTCGGCTAATTACAAGTACCGTATAGCATTCGCAATAACACGTTGTCGCTATTTAAACATGTGACTGTTTTCAAATGGTTTGTTTGAAGCAGTGTTCAGTATGTAGATGAGAAACTAAAATGACCAAGCCTAATTAATTATTTTTTTTTATTATATTCAATAGTCATTTTCGATCAATTACTTCCATTGGTGTACGGAACAGATAAATATTTGTTCAATAACCCTGCAGATAACCGAATATTGATGTAAATAGTAAATTTATTATGGTTTTTATTAAAATGTATACTGATTTAAATTTAAATAGAAGAATTACACATGGATTTTTTTAAATTATTAAAACCTTTTAATATTTAAAAGTCAGGGTTTGTACAGAACCTGGATATCCTGGAAAACCTGGATCTGTAAAATGGAGGGAAAATGTCAGGGATAAGTCAGGGATTTAAATAATTTCGTAGAAAGTCAGGGATAAGTCAGGGATTTTAGTTAGTCAACCAAACCACACAATAACAAAGAATTTTAACCAAAAATAATAAAAAAATATAACCAAAAGGGTCAGGAATATTGGCAAAAATTGGTCAGGGATAACCTGGAAAAGTCAGGGATTTTAGATCAGAAATTTTCGTACGAATCCTGAAAGTGCTCCAAGTAATAATACATTTATGTATATTATTATTTTAAACACTTTTATTATAAGGTTTTAAAAACAACCCATTTATTTAAATTTAAACCAGTATACAATTCACGTACTTCTCAAATTTACATGATAATTTACATTTCAAAGAGTTCGGTCCAATTTTAAAGTCTGTGTAACCGTAAGTTTTTTTTGTGGGATTATCCATTTAGGGGATATAAATGAAACACTTACCTTTTCAGGCTCGAGACAAATTTCAATGGAATTGCGATGCTAAATGTAGAATTGAAACAACGTAAGCATAATTACTTATTTGTATACCATATTTTTTTATTTAATAGTAGTGTTGTAAGTTGGAAAATGACCGAGGTAAATTTTCCGTATTTTTCCGAAAAAATAAAAAAGTTTTCATTCCATGGTAATAAATATTTTACTGGGGTGCACAGGGGATATGGTTGTATTAGCAAATTGTTTCATAAAATATTTCATTTTATAACGGAAGTGGCAAGGGGATATCGCCTTTCCAAATTAGAAACCCCTAAAAAATTCAAAAATCGATATATTTCAAATCCTATTATATTAATTAAATTAAATTAAAAACTTGAGAATAAAAAATAGAAGGGCTAAACTTGAGGTCAGCAAAAATAATGAAGCTATAGAAATGGGAAACCAGTTCTGAAAGTGGCCGGGGTATATTGCAAAAAGTGGCATACAATTAAAAGCAGAATGATAATTCCGGTAGCTCATTAAGGTGGAAAAGTCGTGAGAACGGAAAATGAATCAACAACGCCCCCTATTATCGGAATCTATCATACGCCGATGGTAACGAGCGTGGCGCCGTGCCAGACACAATTGATAGTCTCGCGCTACACTTATCTTGGATGCTTTGAAGAGAGTCAGGATGGGCAAAAATTGATTCGAGTGCGCGGAGAATACGTTGTTAGTACCCTGTTAGATTCGTGATTCCCTGGTACAAAAACCACGCCCTACGGCTTTTCCTCTGTCTCTCGGTAAGGGTGGGTGGAGTCACTCCGGTACGACCACTGGCTAGTGCTCGGAATTGTTTATTCATTATCCACAAATTTTCCGATTTATTTAAAAAACCTTGGTAAAAAGAATATCATTTTAACTTATTTAATTATGTTTTTTAAGCAACCAAGCATTTATTTGAATAAAAGTGGCATTTATTTAAATAATTGTTTGTTATATTTAAATAATAGGCTTATTCACTTTAAAACATTTTACAATTTTTTTTCAACTATTGGTTATTTAAATAAATATTATTTAAATATCGCCGAGCTTATTTTATTCATGGATCAAAATTAATCGAATGCTGAGCACTACCGCTGGCCATCTCGTATTGTAGACGGAGAATATCAACGAGACATCACGGAAACAGGGTCTAGAGTTGGGGTTTCATATTCTCCGTTAACCTCAATACATTCTTGGTATGGATGATACAATAAAGGGCCCTATTATTTCAAGAGGGGGACGCGACGGACAAAACAAAATGAAATAATTCCCGCGTGAATAGCGTTGATGGGGACGGTAGCGTTCCTTCGGATATAAAAACAATAGCGAACAAATTGGTCGAAAGTATGCGGAGGCCTCTGACTCGTGACGAAGCCGCCGGGAACAAAAGAGACGCTCCCGCCCGTTAAAAAGGAAGTGCAGACCCCCACCCCCCTCCTGAAATTCTTCGCGTAAATCTATTGCAAACCCATACATCCAGCCCCTGTATTGTTCCACTTCGTCAAAATATCACCCGAGAAACGGACTAGACAAGCTTTAAAGAACCACAGTATCGTTTCCATTTTGAGGTTGGATCTACATCAGCACAAGTCAATAATTTTATTCTATAAGTCTGTCACTTTGGGGAATATTTTACTGAGAACTAGTAGGCGCTGTCAAAGGATATGTGTGACGCAAAACGATGACGAAGCCCGTAATACAGTCTGTCTTGTGAATAGCTCTCAGTAACACTTTTGCGTGTGAAGAATAGGAAGTGTCACACTTATGTAACAATATTATACACTTATGACAAAATTCTACAATATCAAGCGAGTCGGTATGCCTGAGTCACGTGGTGGAAGGGGAGGAGCTAATTGAAATTAGACCCGAATTTTTCAAACGATTCTATGATATTTTAATAAGCGTATTTCTACCAATTCAACTACGTTTACATCGGCGTACAGCTCCAATTGGAAGAACCTTCAAAATTGAAGCGATGGTTTATGACAGTCAGTTTATGTACCAATCCAATAACGAGGCGTTACTTTGACATAGTTACGTTTATTTTCTCGTTTGAAATATTTTAAGGGCCAAAATGTCGACTCTCCCTATGCACAGTAGAATTTGGGGCCCCTATGAAAATTCAGACCTTTAGTTTATTACTTTATTAACGCCAATAGCTGAAAACTATTCGTGAGTTCTGAACCGTTCAACCAGTCCCCATGCGCACTATTCGGCAAAAAAAATTCTAGAACTGCCCAAATGCAAACTATTCGCAGACAAGAACCTCTTGTTGAACCGTTCGGAACCGTTCTAAATGGTACCTGCTCAAGAGCAAGTACTGGTCGGAACTCAAGGTTGAAATCTCTAAAATTCGTCTGCACATCGGGCTGCGTACGTCAAATCGTACAAATCACAACTATTCGTACAAAAGTTCTGAACTAATCAACTATCCAGAAATTTTGCGTGACGTTACAGCTCAGTCCTAGGCCGTTCTCTTAACGGTTCAGAACTCACGAATAGTTTTCAGCTAATGTGGTTATAAACAGAAAATACCAATAGAATAGAAAAAATATTTAATTCGAAGATGGGGGCCCCTAACCTGTAGTGCACACTGTCACTGGGCATAACAGGTTAGGGGCCCCAGTGCCAGGGCACACTTGGCACATGCCTTAATACAGCACTGCTGCAGAGTTAGAATTTATGCGAAAACCAACTCCATTCTGGCGCCTCTCAGTTTTTCGTTACAAATCGACTGAAATAAAAACGATTTTAGTTCGAAAATAAGAAAGTGGACAAGACTAGAGAGATTGATCTTCGTATCAAAATTCTAATTCTACGCGGTGGGTCGATATTTTTAACTGCATTTTCCCGTAAGCCATTACTGAAATGTAATTAAGCAATATTTCAAAAACAATATTTATTACAAAAAAAAACAACTCCCACATTATCAAAGTATGGGAAGATTTAAATTTTTTCGTCAGTTGATAATTTTACTTCAAAAACATTTTATATCTTTAAAGCCGAGTTCCCACTTGACGAATTTTCGAGACTTTCGCGACGAATTTAATTTTCGTTGTAGCTTTGATCTTCACTAAATTTCACTAGCATTCGTCAATTCACTTCGCGAAAACGGCATTTTTCGCTAAGTGGGAACTAGCCTTTAGTCGGAATTTTTAAGTTTTGAACTGATGAAACGAGGATAGGGCAACGGCGGAAATGTCATATCCGACTAAAGATGGCACAACAGAACGTTAGGGCGCTTTCCCGCTCGGTGGTAGAAGAGGAGAAGCCCTTAATGTTGTGTGGCGCCATCTTCAGCATAGTAGGAGTAAAAACCTCCTTCATTATATTATAAGTAACATAATAACTATAAGTATGCCAAATAGCCTAGATTATCAACGAACTGATTTTCAGAGCTATTGCGCAAATTAGATTTGGTTCTCAGCACAGAGCCCCCTGGTGTTTAATATGCCTAAAGCGAAATATACTACTACTAAGGACGATAACACGCTACTCAATTCGAGTGCAAGTCCCAGTCGGAGCGAGAATTTCAGTATCAAAAATAAGATTGGCCAGGAAATTAGCATAAAACTAATAGGCAGTATCATACTTATTGTTATATGTTACTTATGATTATTAAAGTAAAGCGATAGGTTTATTGTTTATTCTTAGACTCTATTCCTGCCCTCTGTAAGCCTACGCCCTAAAGAACGCAAACTGTTACGGATCGCAAGGATTTGACCTATACTGGATCCGTAAGCCCGAATTTTCAAAGATTTTTGTGAGGGGATAGCATTTTTACACTCATTTAATCTCACGCATCTAGAGAAAAAACTGCTCATCGAAGACAAATTCTGAAAACACCATCGGATTCCTGACACTTCAATCCTCCGCCTTTTCTATATTTCAAGTCAATTTAAGTTAATTTTAATTAGTAAATAATTAAATATAAATTAAAGTTCTTATTTATTAGCCATAAATCAAAATTAATAATAATAATAATCAGCTAGGCTAATACCAAGGCACCATCTTAGGCCTAAGTCATCGAGCGACTTTTAAAGCCTTTAATTTAGGTGGACGGGTTACAATGCGTAGGAGGGTGGTGGCAAGCCCTGCAAGCCACGCGAGCCAACTGCTCCCTACACTCACTATTGCCGTTAACCTTAACAAGTTTTTATGTAAGGGGAAACCGAAGATGTCGGGGGAAAACCCCTTAAACCAGTGGGGAGAGAACTTGCAAACTCAACGCAGAAGGAGTTATTCCGAGTTTTCACGCAGTGCCACAAGCTAGGATCGAACCCGGCTCCGCTTGCTGTGAGGTGAAAATGCTAACCACTCTGCTACCCCACCCCACCTTAATAATAATCAGAAAATCTTATTTATTAATTGAGATTGTTGCTTTGTAAAGTAGGTCTCGCATAATTAGTTTAATATCTGTCCCTTGATAGCAGTACTATTTAAAAGAATAAACACCGTTTTGAGTTCGCGGAACTAGTTTTTGTATAATAGGAAATACCACTCCCATTAAAATTTGGAAAGGGGTAATGGCCCCTGTTCTATGCCCCTGATATTTAAAGGGAATATAACCTCTGGTATTTCTGTCGCCCTCCGAGGGTTCCAATATTGTCCGCTGCCTCCCACGGCTTTTCACACCTGCGGCGCTGATAATCGCTGATTGTGAAGGGAATAAAGGAAATTGATGGGGTCTTCCATAAAGAACGCGTTGGAGGTTCTATTCCCTTTAATGCCCCTTAGAAATAGAAGCTGTTTCGACTGCTTCAATATGTCGGTAACATAATTACAATTGAAAATTGCAATATAAATTAAAAATGGGTAGTGCTCGGAATTGTTTATTCATTATCCACAAAATTTCCGATTTATTTAAAAAACGTTGGTAAAAAGAATATCATTTTAACTTATTTAATTATGTTTTTTACGCAACCAAGCATTTATTTGAATAACAGTGGCATTTATTTAAATAATTGTTTGTTTTGTTTAAATAATAGGCTTATCCACTTTCGATTATTTAAACATTTTACAATTATTATTCAAATATTGGTTATTTAAAGGGAATATAACCTGCAAAGCAATCTTTATGGAAGACCCCTTCAATTTTTCAAATTTCCCTGTACAGTGGCGCCAAACATTTTTAGAGCGAAAGGCAAGAGCGGCCAGAGCTGCAAGCTTTGGTGTTCCACACCAAATACCTGAGGTTATATTCCCTTTAAATAAATATTATTTAAATATCGCCGAATTTATTTTATCCATGGTTAAACGTTAATCGAATTCCGACCTCTAAAAATGGGAGGAGACTATATCCCTTACGCGTTCTCAATTACATCAAAGCGTTCTTGGTAGTCTCTTTAACATTAAGGAGGAAATTTTTAACTTTTGTAATATTCAGTTCCAGTCACAAGTCTCGCGGTTTCCTTTCAAAGGAGGATTTCCTATGAGATTCTACAGTCATTCTATGATGAGGTTTTTGCGTCGCAGATATCCGCCAGTTTCCGTTGACGCCCTTAAGCGGTTAGTAAACACTCAAGATTGTCACGCGCCCACTAGACCTTTGTTTCTCGCGTTCCGCTTTCGTTTATGGGAAATGTGGTCAGCGACTATAAACGCTCATTTCCTTTCATATTGTCTCTCGTTGTGGTTAGACATTTATTACTAGTTTTCAGAAAATATTTTAGAGGCTCTACATCCAACAATTAATTTAATACCTTCGCTGGGCCTATATAACATACAAAAAGTCTATATATCGGTATTCTCAGGGCCCAGGTCCTATATAATATACATACAGTAGATATGTCAGTATTCTCAGGGCCGAGGCCCTATATAATATACAAGCAGTCTGTAATATCAGTATTTTTAGGACCCGGGCCCTGAATAATATACAAACAGTCTATAATATCGGTATTCTCAGGATCCGGGCCCTATATAATATACATACAGTCGAAAATATCGGTATTCTCGGGATCCGGGCCGTATATAATTAACAAACAGTCGATAATATCGGTATTATTAGGACCCGGGCCCTATATAATATACATACAGTCGATAATATCGATATTCTCAAGATCTGGGCCCTATATAATATACATACAGTCGATAATATCGGTATTCTCGGGATCTGGGCCCTATATAATATACATACAGTCGATAATATCGGTATTCTCAGGACCCGGGCCCTATATAATATACATACAGTCGATAATATCGGTATTCTCAGGACCCGGGCCCTATATAATATACATACAGTCGATAATATCGGTATTCTCAAGATCTGGGCCCTATATAATATACATACAGTCGATAATATCGGTATTCTCAGGACCCGGGCCCTATATAATATACATACAGTCGATAATATCGGTATTCTCAGGACCCGGGCCCTATATAATATACATACAGTCGATAATATCGGTATTCTCAGGACCCGGGCTCTATATAATATACATACAGTCGATAATATCGGTATTCTCAGGATCCGGGCCCTATATAATATACATACAGTCGATAATATCGGTATTCTCAGGACCCGGGCCCTATATAATATACATACAGTCGATAATATCGGTATTCTCAGGACCCGGGCCCTATATAATATACATACAGTCGATAATATCGGTATTCTCAGGACCCGGGCCCTATATAATATACATACAGTCGATAATATCGGTATTCTCAGGACCCGGGCCCTATATAATATACATACAGTCGATAATATCGGTATTCTCAGGACCCGGGCCCTATATAATATACATACAGTCGATAATATCGGTATTCTCAGGACCCGGGCTCTATATAATATACATACAGTCGATAATATCGGTATTCTCAGGACCCGGGCCCTATATAATATACATACAGTCGATAATATCGGTATTCTCAGGACCCGGGCCCTATATAATATACATACAGTCGATAATATCGGTATTCTCAGGACCCGGGCCCTATATAATATACATACAGTCGATAATATCGGTATTATCAGGACGCGGGCCCTATATAATATACATACAGTCGATAATATCGGTATTATCAGGACGCGGGCCCTATATAATATACATACAGTCGATAATATCGGTATTATCGGGACCCGGGCCCTATATAATATACATACAGTCGATAATATCGGTATTATCGGGACCCGGGCCCTATATATTATACATACAGTCGATAATATCGGTATTATCCGGGTTTGGTCATAATACAATATACATACAGTCGATAATATCGGTATTCTCAGGACCCGGGCCCTATATAATATACATACAGTCGATAATATCGGTATTCTCAGGACCCGGGCCCTATATAATATACATACAGTCGATAATATCGGTATTCTCAGGACCCGGGCCCTATATAATATACATACAGTCGATAATATCGGTATTCTCAGGACCCGGGCTCTATATAATATACATACAGTCGATAATATCGGTATTCTCAGGACCCGGGCCCTATATAATATACATACAGTCGATAATATCGGTATTCTCAGGACCCGGGCCCTATATAATATACATACAGTCGATAATATCGGTATTCTCAGGACCCGGGCCCTATATAATATACATACAGTCGATAATATCGGTATTATCAGGACGCGGGCCCTATATAATATACATACAGTCGATAATATCGGTATTATCAGGACGCGGGCCCTATATAATATACATACAGTCGATAATATCGGTATTATCGGGACCCGGGCCCTATATAATATACATACAGTCGATAATATCGGTATTATCGGGACCCGGGCCCTATATATTATACATACAGTCGATAATATCGGTATTATCCGGGTTTGGTCATAATACAATATACATACAGTCGACAATATTGGTATTCTCAGAGTTTGGGCATAATATAATATACATACAATCGATAATATCGGTATTATCAGGACCCGGGCCCTATATAATATATAAACAGTCTGTAATAAATGTATTTTCAAGGCCCGGATCTTATATAATATACAAACAGTCTATAATCTTGGTATTATCAGGACACTGGCCCTATATAAAAACATAGAGTCGATAATATTGGTTTTCTCAGAGTTTGGGCATACTATAATATACAGTCGATAACATCGGTTTTCTCTTGACCCGGGCCCTAGTACAACAATAACTCAATGCCGAATACATTCATTATTTCTGGATATAAATAAACGTTTATGCAGATAATCGGGGGAAAAGTGGTTCAAATTTGTGCCACAGGACGCACAGTCCCCTCGAAAGCCTGTATGGGTATTCCTTAAAAATAAACAAACTGGCAACATGAAATATTTAGAAATCTAGGTTATAAATTTAAATATAAAAATTAAATTAAATTTTATTGCTTCAATGGAATAGATAGTAATGGTTTGAACTTATGAACATTAAAGTGATTGATGGTAACAATAGTTAAATAAAAAGCATTATTTTGTAATAATTTGATATTTCTAATTTTATCTTCCCGGGATGAAGGTTTTGTAAGAACCCTATTATAAAACACATGTATATTTACAATCATTGCTATAGTGGACGTCTAGCGTTTTCCTTGGCAGTTCTGGCCAGTTCTAAAATCGGATTAGGGCAGTGCTATTTATCGTGAATTTATCGCAATTATTATGTTACTATTGTTATTATTTAACAAGATGTTAAAAATAAAATAATCTTAAAATTTCCAACTACTTTTATAGATCAGTGAAATTAGGTTTTGGGGGTTTAGTTTGAATATAGCGGTTGCTCGTTTCACTGGTCACCGTTTTTTGGGAAGTTCTAAAAAACCTTATTTTAGCCCCTGCCTCGCATCAAACCCTGCCTTAGAGTTACAGCATTCATATTATAAAAAAATATCGTGTTAGCTCCTATAAATCAGAATTTGTCATCAGAACCAATAATTTAAATTTAAACACATTAAATTTATTTAAATTTATATAAAAAACCGAAATTTTTCAGAATAATTTGATCAAATTGGCTGTCAAAAACGGAGTGTGATGGGGGGTGTGGAGAAAGCCTACCACTGATAGATTGATGAAGTCACGTGAAATCTATTTATCCTGTAGGCACATAAGCACGTGGTGAAGTGTATAACATCCCATTATAAAACTTGCCGATGTGAAGGATAATTGAAACTAGCGGGGCGAAATCCGTGGTGAAACAATTCCGGATCAACCACGCGAGCGATTCGCGGCCACCGTATTAGGTAACAGAGAATCGGCCATTTCTCGGAATAATCGCGAAGGCGTCTCCGACACCACGCTCACGTGCGTTTTCTTCGAAAGCAACCCGCGTGATGTTTACCCGCGAAACTTTTACGAAGCGACAACATCTGGTCGACAGGGGTTGAAGCAAAAAGGACCGAAACGCCTACGCGTACGTATAGATCACTAGCGAAGAGAGCGGACGTTACGGTTCTACGCGTAAACCTTCACGTTTTAGCTCGTTCGCTAAAACGAGCTCGAACGCGTGGGAAAAAATAAAAAGGGTTTGAAACACTTTTCCGACTTTAATAAAGTGAGATAGGGTTTAAAAGTGGGGGCTGGGCCCGCAAACGCCGAGAAAGTGGGCCCGCGTACATATACGGCAGCGAGGGTGGGCAGCGGGGTCCGTAACCGGATGACAGATTGTTGGCCCATTCGGTAGAGGCGGCCTAAACCCACCCGATATACGCGTTCGAAGCCAACCTCTTCGAAAGACCCGCGCGCTTACGAGTAATCGTGTCAATAAAGAGTAAAAAAGAGAGAAAAATGTGTGGAAAACTTATTTAAAAAAAGCCTCTCCAAATATCGCCTTATTTGCGTTTTAAAATTTGGCAAAAATCATCATTTAAAGGGAATATAACCTGCAAAGCAATCTTTACGGAAGACCCCTTCAATTTTTCAAATTACCATGTACAGTGGCGCCAAACATTTTTAAAGCCAAAGGCAAGAGCGGCCAGAGCTGCAATCGTTGTTGTTCCACACCAAAAACCTAAGGTTATATTCCCTTTAAGGCAGTGTTTCCCAAACTGTGGACCGCGAAACCCTAGGTCATGATTCTAGAGGTTCCACAGAACTATTTGGCAAAAAATATGAAGTGATAATAACCCATAGGGCTTAAATTTGTAGCACGTGAAACGTAAGCTGTTTATTTAGGATTTATTTTAATGCTACCTATTTATTTGTTGTACCTTAAAGGGAATATAACCTCAGGTTTTAGGTGTGGAACACCAAACTTCGACCATTTCCCGCTCTCTCCTATGACTTTAGATATTTTTAGCGCTGTTTAGTGACTTCCCGCCAAAATTGCTTACATAAAAAACATAAAAAATGACTTGCGGTTATATTCCCTTTAATGGCGTGCACATACTACATTCGGTATAAATTATCTTCGTGAGAGCTTATGCATTTTTAGTTTAGTCTAAAGGTTTCTTCCATATGTCGCGAGTCCTGTGAAATACTTTTTTATTAACAAAAACGTGTGAAGATGCCATTGCCCGTTTAGTCATTTACTGGGCCAAATTGTTTTTTAAATAAAACCGCAAATAAGTAGTTTAACTTCATTTTAAAAATTAAATCCGGGGTTTTTTCGCAAAAAAAAAAACAATTAGGGTTTCCGCGGATTATTTTCAGATACAAAAGGGTTCCGCCATTCAAAAAGTTTGGGAACCACTGATTTAATTTATGTAATGGTTAGCTAAATACTTTAGTATAAGTACGCAAATAAAGTAGCTTAATTATTATGCCTATATCAAATTTTGCAATGGGTAGAGCATTTGATAATTTTGTTATTATATTTTACTCTTTTTAAATATCGAATTTACAACTGGATCAAAAACCAACTTCCAGATATGGCGGATAAAAAAAAATTCGCCATTTTCGAATCGAAATAAAATATTAATTGCATATTCCAATAGGCGAAACTATAAAGTAAATTTGGTCTTAACCAACTTGTTAAAATGGGAAAACAAATTCACGTGACTACCATTTCACAGCCAACTTCGATTCGGTAACTCGTGTTCATAGTTGACCGTGCGACGGTAAAGAAAAAATTATTCAGGACTTCCAAATGCAGTAATTACTGCGGACAACTAATTAACATACACCTTTCTATTACAAAATGGTTTAAATAATAATTATAATTAGGTAATTTAAAAAAATTAGCAAAATAAAATGAATAATATTTCGTATTTCTTGGGATAGATGGCACTGCAGTTCTCCACAAAGTCACGTGACTACTATCTTTTCAGCCCCCCTGGACTTTATAGTTTCGCCTATTATATTAATCAAGCAGTATTGTTATTTACAGAGTATTGATTTGCTAATCCTTCTACTAATTAGTCTTAGCTGCAAAAATGAAGTAGGCAGAAAAATGTAAGAAAGTGTCATACTTCCAATTATTATGTTACTTATGAACTCACTAATTAGCGTTTCTCTAATTGTGGCATCATTGAATCTGCTAAATTGCCATTCCAATGTCGTGCCGGAGTAAAATTAGACCCTAAGTATAAACAAGTCTATAACGGCGACGAAGCCCGTAATGCAGTCTGTCTTGTGTAAAACAAAGACATTTTTCTTTGTAGTTAGATCATTTAATGTACAAATTTGTATTTCATTTAAAATCTGAAACTTGTAGAGTATAATAGTACCGTATTGCTTTATTAGTTATCTTATTATAACTATATTTGGATATCGATTAAAACGATTTTTATTTTATTAAGTGGTGTTTTCCGATCCAAAAATGTTTGGTTTCTACATCGTATGACTAATATTTGAAACGGACAGCTTATGACGCAATTTACTTGGGAAAATTCGACCATGATACACTAAATATAAATAAATTCCTTCTGCGTCGTACCGTAGAATCAACTAAATCCTTGTAATAATTTATGCGTAAAAATCGAGACGTCCCTTGATCCGGGTCTAGCTCGTGCGCAGCCCTGGGGCCAAAATTTGCGAAATAGTTTGAAAAGCCGCGGTGAAAATAAATTCCTTTACAATGAACAATGAAGATAAGAAGGAAAACATGATCACGGGTTTACATGATTGAATGAACGGGCGGGAGGAGAGCCACCTAGTAATAATACCGTCTGCTGTCTCACCGAAAACAATGGCCACTCTTACAACTTGCCTTATCATTGTAAAAAAAATAATCCTTCTATAGTCTAAAGCGGCGTGAGGAAGGTAATTTCAATGAAAGCGAAGCCAGAGGTAAACAGGTGCGCCAGAAAGTTTGGGATATTATTTTGGAAGCTCGCCATGTCTCAAGGAAAGGGTTACCGAGCAACATCAAAGACTGGGGATGACGCGGGGGGCGGTGAGTGGGCCAATGTCTCATCCCCCCCCTCGGTTCTCCCTTCTCAGTTCATTCATACAGAAGCAACCCCCCCTCAGATGGAAACTGGCCAAATTCCTAACCAGCCAACAACAGATTGGATCCATTTTTTTTTATTGGAGTAGAGAGAGATTTCCACACCTGGTCAGTAAGTTCGTAGGCCAAATGGCCCGCATTCAAATAACATCTGAGAATATTTTCCGACCGGATACAAAAGCTACGGCGAACACATACAGGGTGTTTCAAAGGTTATGCAAAAATTTGAAGGAGTTGTAGGGGGTGAGATGAGAAGTGTGCCTGTTTTTTCCCCCATTTTCCAACGATGACTCGATGAGTTAAAAGAGCGCCAGAGGGCTTCAAAGTGTGGCCGACTAGCCCCTGGAAGTAGGCCGCAACAAGCGCCAAACCAAGCAGCAGGGACTTTAAATATTGTTTAGGTTTACCTTTTTACGCTGATTACCTCGATTTGTTTACAAAGTCCTTTTTTACCTATCACACGAACCCAAACCTTTCCTGCTGCATGAATGAATGAATATTTATTTCCCCTTTGAAATACAAACCCCTTTTATAACAGGGAGGAAACCATATACGGGATTCACGGGTAAGAAACATAAAACGAATATACGCTAGCACTTTAAAAAATGCGCCAAAAATAAAACAATGAAATTAAATAAAAAAATAAAAAAATAGTGGGATGAAATATACAACCAATATACTGGCTATGCTTGGTTTGGCACTGGTTGCAGCCTACTTCCAGGGGCTAGTAGGCCTCACTTTGAAGCTCTCTGGCGCTCTTTTAACTCATCGTAGGAAAATTGAAGAAAAACAGGCATACTTCTCAACTCACCCCCTGAAACTCCTTCAAATGTTTGCACAACCTTTTGAAACGCCCTGTACATGGCACTAGGATGAAAAGGCAGGATGTTGGTAAAGTTTATATCCTCTAGTCACTTCAAAGAGTTACTGGAGATGACTTTAACCTTTTTACATTCAGAAGGATTCTGTGCCAAGACATGTAATTACGTTTAAAGGTGAAGGGAACTTCGAGACTGCGTTGATTCAAATGTTTCCTTATTATCTTGTTATAATTGTTTAATTTAAACCTAATTGCAACTATTTTCCAGGAATCAACCGTCTATATAAATTATAATATCAAAATAGGATTGGTATCAGATTTATAATATGAAGTATGAGAATTTCAGAAGA
Source organism: Leiobunum rupestre (assembly GCF_980474605.1). Taxonomy (NCBI): domain Eukaryota; kingdom Metazoa; phylum Arthropoda; class Arachnida; order Opiliones; family Sclerosomatidae; genus Leiobunum; species Leiobunum rupestre. The sequence goes on from NC_143390.1 coordinate 44,132,250, forward strand.
GAAGGAATTGGGAGAGTTCCAAAAATCATTTGCCCATATATAAAAAAAATTAATTGCCTATTAGTTTCAAGTACGAGTTTATGGTTTTGTCAGTTATTGTTTCAATTTTAATTCATTTTCTAAAAGTAGATTTTGTTCTTTTTATAAAGGGTTCAGGGATAATAATGAAAATGAATAATTTTCTTATAATGAGGATAGATTAGGCTCAGGTTAGGTTAGGTTAAGTTATGTTTGGGTGAGGTAAGGTTTTTTATATAATTAAGATATTTTAAACCTTTAAGGAAACGATATTAAACTCGAATGATTTAAGGAAACGATATTAAAAGCGCACACTTTTGGGAAACGATATTAAACTCGAATGTTTTAAGAAAACGATTTCAAACTTGAATGTTTTAAGGAAACGATATTAATACCGAACGTTTTAAGGAAACGTTATTAAACCCGAATATTTTAAGGAAACGTTATTAGCCCCAAAAGTTCCAAGGAAACGATTTTAACCCCAAAAGTTCAAAGGAAACGATTTTAACCCCAAAAGTTCAAAGAAAACGATATTAACCCCGAAAGTTCAAAGTAAACGATTTTAACCCCAAAAGTTCCAAGGAAACGATTTTAACCCCAAACGTTCAAAGGAAACGATTTTAACCCCAAAAGTTCAAAGGAAACGATATTAACCCCGAAAGTTCAAAGGAAACGATTTTAACCCCAAAAGTTCAAAGGAAAGGATTTTAACCCCCAAAAGTTCAAAGGAAACAATTTTAACCCCCAAAAGTTCAAAGGCAACGATTTTAACCCCCAAAAGTTCAAAGAAAACGATATTAGTCCCAAAAGTTCAAAGGAAACGATTTTAACCCCAAAAGTTCAAAGGAAACGATTTTAACCCCAAAAGTTCAAAGGAAAGGATTTTAACCCCCAAAAGTTCAAAGAAAACGATATTAGTCCCAAAAGTTCAAAGGAAACGATTTTAACCCCAAAAGTTCAAAGGAAACGATTTTAACCCCAAAAGTTCAAAGGAAACGATTTTAACCCCAAAAGTTCAAAGGAAACGATATTAGCCCCAAAAGTTCAAAGGCAACGATTTTAACCCCAAAAGTTCAAAGGAAACGATATTAACCCCAAACGTTCAAAGGAAACGATTTTAACCCCAAAAGTTCAAAGGAAACGATTTTAACCCCAAAAGTTCAAAGGAAACGATATTAGCCCCAAAAGTTCAAAGGCAACGATTTTAACCCCAAAAGTTCAAAGGAAACGATATTAACCCCAAACGTTCAAAGGAAACGATTTTAACCCCAAAAGTTCAAAGGAAACGATTTTAACCCCAGAAGCTCAAAGGAAACCATATTAGCCCCAAAAGTTCAAAGGAAACGATATTAGCTCCAAAAGTTCAAAGGAAACGATATTAGCCCCAAAAGTTCAAAGGAAACGATATTAGCGCCAAATGATCCAAGAAAACCAAATTAACCCCAAATGTTCAAAGGCAAAAAGATCGATACTATAACCCCAAAAGTTCAAACGAAACGATATTAAATTAGAGCTGTTTAAAGGCCCATTATTTATCCCGAACCTTTTAACCCTAAGTTATTTTATTCTAATCAATGAAGTTTAAATTTCTCGCAAAACATAAGTATTAGTATTGGGAAATATTGTAATAAAAAAATTACTACAAAATTCTCCAAATAATTTCGTAACCTTGGCAATCGGAAATTACAATTATATATTACGAAAAAATTACAGAGCACACTCTTCGAGAAAACGCACGTGTTACAACATGACGGGGGCCGCGACGTTAGGAGGGGCGGATTCTTAAAAAGAAACCGGGGAAAGTCTTTCATAATAAAGAATGCCGCTTGTCTGAAATCCGAGTGGTTTGACTCGCACCTGCGGGGAAAATGTGGCCCAGCCAGGCCTACCTTTCTCTTCCACTCGAAGATAGCAGCAGCCGAGCGGAAGTGACGAATCATCATCAACTTTAAGTTGAAAAGGGAAAACACTCCAGCTTTGATCCTCCGTGGCCTTGACTTTCCTCAGTGGGCTTAAAGTTGGTAACTTGGTCAGGAGGTGGACCGGTGAGGCCGCAGATGATCCAGATGATTAACGGAAACGGAGTCTGTCGCGCCGAGACGATAAATTAGTTAATCGTTAAATAATTAGAAGTAGCGGGGTAGGGGGAAATATATCATCTAGTTATCAATAGATAAGCGCGGAAGGCCTGCCTGGACGAGTCGCGTCGAAAAACCAGGAAAATCTCGATACGCCCGATATTTAAGGATTGACGTGTCATATTCAAGGACTTTTTTGGGAAGTTGCTTTCCGAGCTCGGTGGGAACACGAGACACTCCCAGGACTTCTCGGACGCAATTTGGAAGCCGATACGGCTGGTGACACGTGTTCCGGATTTTCTCTAATCCGAATGTCAATGGGGCTTTATAAAATACATTTTCCTACATTTCTCAGTCCATACTGCGGGAAAATTGGAGAATTCATCTTCAATGTTTAGGTTTAGATAGTGGGGATTTGATTAAGCTGATGGAACAGCGTCGCGTCTTTAATATTATAATATTCTAGAGCCAAAGGCGCCAGGCTTAAAGTGTCAATTGCTTGATTATAGCTTACCACGCAAAAACGGATCCATCCATAATTCAAAGCCGCTTATTATCGGACACTTCGATGTCCTACTTTTAATTCGAAAGATATGTTAATGGGAACGTTACAGATGGGCGTCCGCAACCTGGATGTACACTCGCAGACGCTGTTGTCCTTTCCCCAAATCATCTACGGAATTCCTATTTTTTTGGCGTGGCAGCGTGGCCGGGGTCGGGTTCGTTCTCTAAACGGCGAGCGCTCCTGAATATTCACGAGGTATTTATCGCTCCTGCTTTTAATAGACCATGTGTTTTCCGACTATTTAAAGAAGATGGGCGTGATGTCGAAAAGATGTTTTCGAATTTGTCCAAAGACTTCGTGAGAAACGAGCCGTAATCCCTAGCCGACCAGACCCCGTACTTATCTCCTCCGGGAGAGAGAAAGGGGCTCTTTTGACCCCTCTTCAATCGTCGAAAACGCGCGCGCTCGGGGGGTACGCGGACGATATAGGCCCACTAACACAGATGCTCGAATTTAAAAAAGCCCCCGCCACTTCTCGATGACGACGAGGAGCGAGAATTGGGATGAGGAATTCCAGATGCGCCCTTTACACTGTCTTTAAGGCTGTCCCTCTAATCAAGCTTTTATTCAACAGGGGCGCGCGCGTTTTAAATCGTACGCTGGCTGCTGTGGGCAGATGATACGACAACGGGACGCTACCATCTCTACAGCGACGCGTTGGTTGGGCTAGCAAATCGATGATTTCGTCCGTCTCGACCACGGTTAAACGGATGTCCCCGGATGTCCCCTTGAGAGGTGACGCTGATTTCGCGTTGAGTTTGCAAGTTATTTCCTTGCTGGTTAAAGGGGTTTTCCCACGAGCACTTTCCATGAAAACCTGCTGAGGTTTACGGAAATACTAGGTGTAGGGAGCTGTTGGCATGGAAGGCTTACCACCACCCTCCTAAGCATTGTAACTTGGCCCAGTGATGCCGGTCACGAAAATGGAATTTCCCTTTCTTACCCTTGAAATTTCCCTTTTTGGACTAAAAATTTCCCTAGTTTTCCAAAACACTAAAAACAATGATATTTGCGTAAAACAATCACTTGGGACGTTGTAAAACAAAAATAACCAATGCCCTGAAGAAAATAATACTTTTATTTTCATCTCGCAATGAATAAAAACTAGGAACAATTTTACCAGTATAATAATCACAGTTTGTAAAAGGGATAGAGCGAACTTATTTAGCAGACGACTTTCCAAATTGCCCAAAAAAGCAATTGCAGGGGTGCCAGCTAAAGCGATACCGACAAAATACTTATGATTGTATTAAGTGACCCTTTCATAATCCATTTAATGAAGGTGTGCCATTTTTTATGTTAGCTTTGAATAAAATAATTTTTCCCCCCGAATTTCCCAAGATTTAGCTAATTTTTGCTCGGATTTTCCTTTTCCCTTTTTACCGTCAAAATTTCCCTCAATCTGGCATCACTGACTTGGCCCACTTAATAGTTCTTTTTATAAAATAACCTTGACCATCTTGTTGAAATGTTTCCTCCCCGCTTCAGCTGTGGATCCGTTTTCTCTCCCACTAAAGAGCTTATGAACTCATTCTTAGGCATTGGCTGAACTATTCCAGGGCAACATTTCAACAAGTTGGGCAAGCCGCAAGACATTTTATAAAATCAACTATTCAAAGCAAGCCTCGAGGACTTCGGCGTAAGGTGGTGTCTTATTAGTTAACGCCGAATAAACCCCTTCAAAATATCGTATAAAATATGCCCTTTCATAAACAAGGGCGTAGCGACGCTTAGGCGATAGAGGAAGCTTATGATAAGAGTGGTTTTTGGAGATTCACCCTTTAGATATTTGGGAAGACAATTAACCCCCTCTAACTAAAGTTTTCATTCAAATTAACAAATAATGTTCAAGAATAATTATAAAAATACACGTTTTGGAACAAGTATTCAGTTTACACTAGTCTAGAGGTTTAGTTTTACTTTTAGATTAGAAAAAATGAGGCGAAACTGTCGCTTTATTTAAATTTTCAAACAATATATTAGACTAATCATGGAATTCAAACTTTTTTTTCGGAAAAATACGGAAAATGTTCAGGAAAAAAAGGTCTCGGTCATTTTCCGGAAAATATTCAGCCTTACAACACTATTATATACTAATGCTAATAATATACAACCGTTATGCAGTTTAGCCAGTCTCCTTTCCCAAGCGGTAAAAAATTCAATTTATCAGTTCAATACTGACGTCAAAAAACAGGAAACCAATATGGGTTTAACGCGTCAGCTTGTTTGTATCTTGATGGTTGTAAGTGAAGGAAGGAGAAAACCGTCGTATAAATGGGCAGACGACTCTTCCGCCATCTGTGTGGACAAGCGGACCTTTCTTAATCAAGGTGACGTCACAGGGTCCAGCTGTCGAAAGGGTCTCTCTGGGCGGTCAAGGGCGCGCCAGCGGCTCGCCTTGGGCGCGCGTTTCGGCCCTTCCTCGACCAGATAGTGTGACAGATGTCGGCGAAAGAGAACTGCCAAAAAAATGTTCACCTTTTTTTTACCCGGTGTGGACGCCGCGAACAAATTCGGGAGGAATGTTTCATTCTTTGGGCTCTTTCCAGGTGTTGTTATTTTGGCAATTTTTGAAGGAGCAGCCCACCACTATTTTATTCTATTCATTCAGTCTCAATCCCCTCCAAAAACCTCTTTAGTGGGTTCTAAAAAGGTAGCAAATTAACTGGCGGAGATGATCCATCATATTTCTCCCGAGAGAGAGTAGCGGACAAAACTGTGCCACTAATCAAAAAAAGCGGCCAATTCCGAGAAGGCCGTATGTGGGTTAGTAGAGACACTCGCCAATCGGAATTTGCCCCGCAGTCACTAAATAAACACTCAATAACAAAATATCGATAATAAGTAGAGATCACCTATAGACTATTATCCGGGGAAACTACACGTGATTCGATATATTTATCAGAACGAAATAGTTGATTACTTGATTTTAAAATGTTGCTCTTACCAATTACGTTACAAGACCCAACTTTTGTTAGACTAAAGGCCTTTTCACACGAGCCAACTTTTCAAATCAAAATGCTGAGTCAGCAAAAATGGATCAGTGATCCATTTTTTACTCGCGTACTTTTTTGGTGGATCAACTCATCGAACTTTTATTCACACGAACCAACTAGTTGACTCATCTAGTTGGGTCAAAAAGTTGGCTCGTGTGAAAAGGCCTTAACAAGGAGACGACCCGAGGTGTAACGCACCGATTTTGATCAAACTCGGGGGTTTGGTAGACCTTCGTGTTACTTGAAAAATCCAAAAGGGAAATGTCTCCATAGCAGGGGCGTATTAACCATTAGGCAAAGTAGGCACGTGCCTAGGGCGCCATTTTTCTAGGGGCGCCAAAACTCTGATAAAGCCCCACGGTCCATGTACTTGGCTTGCCCCTTCTCAAAATAACGCTGAAAAAGTTTGAGGAAACTAAAATATATTTATTTATTTATTAAAAACCGATACGCCCCTCCTTAGCTGACCAATGCCAAGGGGCGCCAAATTTTTCTGTGCCTAAAGTCGCCGAAAGGGTTAATCCGCCCCTGCTCCATAGGCAACCGTTTTGCCATGGCAACCAAATATTTTATTGACAACATCAAATGGAAATTTTCCCATTGAATATAACATGGGAATCTGACAAGTTTTAAGGGTACGCCCTGTAAAAATTTTAATCAATTTCGAACTTTTTCATTATTTTCATTTCTATTTTTAGAATTTTCAAAAATTTTAATTTTTTGTTAAAATTGGTCAGATTCCCATGTTATTTTCAAAGGGAAAATTTCCATTTTGTGTAGTCAAAAACATTTTTGGTTGCCATGGTCAAACGGTTGCCTATGGAGACATTTCGCTTTAGGGTAAGAGCCACATTAAAACAATAAGGCCACGTTACTTTATAAAAATAAACTATTTGAGTTCTTTTAAAAAATTACCCTTAAAGGGCCACCCCGGCGTTTGAATTTTACTATGACCATAAGGAACATCATACAAATAAAAATATTATAATTAGCAATAATTATTGCCGAATTGATTTTTAGAGTTTTTCGCAATCAGGACAGAGGCCCCTATTGTATAAATATGCCTAAGGCTAAGCTACCAAGGACGATAATATACTATCCAGTTCGGTTGCAAGTCCAAGTCGGAGTTGGGCGGAAAATTTCAGTGTCGAAAAAAGGTTCGGTCAGAAAATATGCATTAAAATAATAGGAAGTCAGTGAAAAAATTTAAACAGCGAAATATTAAAAGTGCACCAGAATATTATTTATATTAATACAATAAAAAAATTTCCCGACTAGTTTCGGACACGTTATCAGTCCGTCATCAGGGGAATCCCTCGCATGTTCGTATTTAGCCTAAAGGTCAATCAAAAGCGCTCCTAGCGGACCAAACATGAAAATTATTAAATAAACTTTTTATTTTTACTTGTTTCAAGTTGTGGCTGGAAAGATGAATGTTGGACTTAAAATTCAACCCAAACGAATTTCAGTTATTGAAATTTTATTTAAATGTTTCCCTACGACACTTCGAGTCTTTTAGGCTCTCGATGTTTGAAAAGGGACTTTTTCAATGGAGAAATTCATCATATAGAGAGTTTTTAAAACTATTAAAACCGGGAAAAAGATTTACTAATAAGTACATATTCTTATGCAGTGTAGTTTTATCATTTTTACACATTCGCGGTTTGCTCAATTGAATCTGCGAAGTTAAATGTTTCGTATTAATGGATAATTCTCTCATAAGAAATATATTATAAACTTATGATATTACAGGCTCCTGATATTAATGAGTAACACGATTTCTAATTTAAAATTTATGGCAATCTTAATCTTAATTAGTTTTCAAGGAAGTATCGTAAATGGCTTTAATTATAAAACAAATAGTACCGTTTTCAGACCATAAATAAACTTAAACATCTATTCAACGCAGTCACGTTAGTCTGATATGATAATACGCTTTGTTTTCCCTTCTATCTAATTAAATGCACGTGGTTTTATGATTCTGAGATAACACAGTTGAGTCGTTCGTTTTAGTGAATTGTTTATTAATTATCCACAAATTTTCCGATTTATTTAAAAAACGTTGGTAAAAAGAATATCATTTTAACTTATTTAATAATGTTTTTTACGCAACCAAGCATTTATTTGAATAAAAGTGGTATTTATTTAAATAATTGTTTGTTTTATTTAAATAATAGGCTTATTCACTTTCGATTATTTAAACATTTTACAATTTTTATTCAACTATTGGTTATTTAAATAAATATTATTTAAATATCGCCGAGCTTATTTTATTCATGGATAAAAATTAATCGAATGCCGAGCACTAGTTCGTTTAAAACCGAAATTTGTAATAAATAATAATTTAATAATAATATAAAAAAAACATAACGAAAAATCCGAATATAAACGTCAAAATGACGATTCAACGGCAATTTAGGAAAAACCGTGGGAAAAGTAGTTGTGTTTGGATTTTAATTTCCGCAGAAGGAGGAAAAAAATGTAGAAAATCGTACAATCTTATAAACCACTTTCGGTCGTTTGTGACCATTAAAAGGGCTGTTCATTTTCGTCATGGTACGGCACCGGTATCGCGCCTGAAAAAATACGCTCGTCTTAGAACCGCAACCAAGCATCCCCGAGGATGTGCATGTTTCAGAATTCATATATATATATATTTTTTTTTCTTGAACTTGAAAAATTTCCGTCGGAAATCCTTAACGTTCCTTCCTTTTAGAAATATGTTTAGTAATTTACTAATATTGTCCCTACCCACGGCGCTCATTATAACAGCTTTCACTAACGACCGCATTTTCTGGCACTGCCTACGCTGGCGACTTAATGAAATTTACAAATGCTCTACGCACCCCCCGCCCCCCACTCATCGAGACTTCCTAAAAGATTATTTCAAAGGAGGTGTAAGTAGATTAGTCGATAATTGGAACGATTAGCATCTATTGAAGAAGTAAAAATAAACAATACTAATTTAAAACGTAGTAACACCGCTACGTTTACATTTCATTGCGAATGTGAAATAGTATTGTCTAAACGCGAGAATTTCGTCGTCGGGTACCCTGTTGCATCTCACAATTAATTGGGGCTATGTTTACGATTCATTGTAAATCTGAAAATGTATTGTCTAAACGCGAGAATTTCGTCGTCGGTTATCAGTCTCTATCTCAAAATAAATTGGGGGTACGTTTACGATTCATTGTAAATCTGGAATAGTGTTGTCTAAACGCGAGAATTTCGTCGTCGGGTATCCCTCTCTATCTCAAAATAAATTGGGGGTACGTTTACGATTCATTGTAAATCTGGAATAGTGTTGTCTAAACGCGAGAATTTCGTCGTCGGGTATCCCTCTCTATCTCAAAATAAATTGGGGGTACGTTTACGATTCATTGTAAATCTGGAATAGTGTTGTCTAAACGAGAGAATTTCGTCGTCGGGTATCCCTCTCTATCTCAAAATAAATTGGGGGTACGTTTACGATTCATTGTAAATCTGGAATAGTGTTGTCTAAAGGGGAAATTTCATCGTCGGGTACCCTGTTGTATCTCAAAATTAATGGGGCTACGTTTACGATTCATTGCGAATTGGAAATAGTATTGTCTAAACGCGAGAATTTCGTCGTCGGGTATCCCTCTCTATCTCAAAATAAATTGGGGGTACGTTTACGATTCATTGTAAATCTGGAATAGTGTTGTCTAAAGGGGAAATTTCATCGTCGGGTACCCTGTTGTATCTCAAAATTAATGGGGCTACGTTTACGATTCATTGCGAATTGGAAATAGTATTGTCTAAACGTGAGAATTTCGTCGTCGGTTATCCCTCTGTATCTCAAAATAAATTTGGGGGTACGTTTACGTTTCATTGCAGATCTGAAATAGTTTTGTCCAAAGGGGAAATTTCATCGTCGGGTACCCTGTTGTATCTCAAAAATAATTGGGGCTACGTTTACGTTTCATTGTAAATCTGAAATAGTATTGTCTAAACGTGACAATTTCATCGTCGGTTATCCCTCTCTATCTCAAAATAAATTTGGGGGTACGTTTACGTTTCATTGTAAATCTGGAATAGTATTGTCTAAAGGGGAAATTTCATCGTCGGGTACCCTGTTGTATCTCAAAATTAATTGGGGGTACGTTTACGATTCATTGCGAATTTGAAATAGTATTGTCTATACGCGAGAATTTCATCGTCAGGTATCTTGTTGTATCTCACAATACATTGGGGCTACGGTTACGTTTCATTGCAGATCTGAAATAGTTTTGTCCAAAGGGGAAATTTCATCGTCGGGTACCCTGTTGTATCTCAAAAATAATTGGGGCTACGTTTACGTTTCATTGTAAATCTGAAATAGTATTGTCTAAACGTGACAATTTCATCGTCGGGTATCCCTTTATATCTCAAAATAAATTGGGACAACTTTTACGTTTCATTGCGGATCTGAAATAGAATTGGCTAAACGTGAAAGTTACATCATCGGGTATCCGTTTATATCTCAAAATAAATTGGGGCTACGTTTATATTCCACTGCGAATCTTAAAAGCGATAATTTCGTCGTCCGGTACCCAGTTTTATCTCAATATTAATTGGGGTTAAGTTTTCGTTTCGTTTCGTTTCGTATCTTGAAAAATATTGTTTAAACGCGAGAATTTCATCGACATAAATTGGGGTTACATAGCTAAGGTATCCTACATTAATACAGCATATTTCAAAATATAGCGACATTATAAATTGAACATTTACAAAATCAATAAGATATAGTTATTCGACTAAACACAGACGTTTACTTAAACATTTACTAGAAAAATGGGTACGGGTTTTGGAAACGATCTACATATTTAAGCAAGAAACTTCATTTTGCATGTTTGCCAGATAACTTAGATAATTATTATTATTTGCGAGTCTCCCTGGGTCAAAAGGGGGAGAGCGCAAAATAGTTCCCTTAAAAACCGAAAGATATCGATACTATTATGGAAACTAGAGCTATTTCTTAGAAACTAACAAACAAGCGAGGTACTGACGAGACACGGAGTAACGCAATCTTTGGGTTAACGACCAAAATGTTTAGACAGCCAAGGCTCCGGTGACAGAATCGGGCGCTATAAAACCGCAAAAAAACGGAATAGCTATTGTGGGTATTTATCGAGAAAAGGGAGCCACGAATAATACTATAGGCCCTGCTACGGTGACGCGAAACGGCGCAACTTTCCAGAAGGAGACGCCACCTGTTTTTGCGTCAGCGGCCGATCCCAAATCGCTGGCGCTTCTCGGGAAGATGCCGACGCAACGGCCAGAAGCGACCGGGGATAGTTCTCACGCCGCGCCCTGCCACCGTTTCCTCTCCTTAAGCGCGCCATCTGCCGTCGGGAAGAAGCACGTGCGAAAGACGCGGTCTTCCTCCACCGACGACGCCGCACGTGGCTTCCCGCAAAAATATATTTACACACACGCTAAAATGGAAATATTTTTCTCAATTCCCGGCTCGGTCCCTTCTGCCGTTCTATTATGTATTATTTGAGATATTTTTATTAGGCGTTATAAACCGTTTAGCTTTCACACCTCCCCCCGTGGCGAAATCGTCCTAGAATTTTGTCATCTTTTGTATATTTATAAGATATGTTTAGTGGGATAAAAACGAAATCGCTTCTACAGCTGATATGTCCAAGAATTTTGGATCTGTGCTTGAAGTTCAAATTACGTATTTATTAAATAAATGGGGTTCAATAAATTTTCTATTAATAGTAGGCTATTTGTGGAAAGAAAGAATTTAGTTTGGAGCGGTTTTAACTACTATTATCTTGCAATTTTTTGGGATTTTGCAAATGATATTTATCATAAGTCATTATAAATTTATTCATTATTTTTTTACTATAGTCCTTAATAATTTTTAATTTATTATAAATGCTTAATATTAATAATTAGGAATTTATTCTAAATGCTTAATATTAATAATTTTTAATTTATTCTAAATGCTTAATATTAATAATTACGAATTTATTCTAAATGCTTAATATTAATAATTAGGAATTTATTCTAAATGCTTAATATTAATAATTTTATCCTAAATGCTTAATATTAATAATTTTATCCTAAATGCTTAATATTAATAATTTTATCCTAAATACTTAATATTAATAATTATATCCTAAATAATTCATCTTTAAAACTTTATCCTAAATGATTCATCTTAAAACTTTATCCGAAGGCTTTTAATTTTAATAAAATTATCCTAAACGATGAATTTTAATAAAATTATCCTAAGCGATGAATTTCATCCTAACGTCTTAATCCTAATAATTTTATACATAAGGCTTAATTTTAATAAAATTATACTAAAGTTTCAATTTTAATAAAATTATACTAAACGCTTAATTTTAATAAATTTATCCAATAGGCTTAATATTAATAATTGTATCCAATAGGCTTTTAGGCTTAATCATTAAAGATATTTCTAAATGACGAAACAGAATTCAGTTTTTCCTTCGTATCATAATATAATTTTTTATTACTGACAATTATAATTTTTTATCATCTTTTTTCATTCTTTAAACAGAACTTTCTGTACAAATTATATATATAAACACAGGACAGAACCCCATTTCTCTAGGACAATATTTACAAAAAAAAGACTCAACATTCGCCAAAAACGGCCCATTTCGAAAAGTCAGCGCGTTTTCCTGGTCAGGGATTTTTATAAAACGCGTAAGCTAAAAAACCAGTTTTTGAGATGGTTTTCTGGAATACGCGAAGTCCGTGTGTGATCTCAACGAAAAGGTTTAAAGACAATTATGTACAGGATACTTATAATATTATTTAGTTTTTTTTTGTACAAATCATACGATCACAGCCTGCTGGTTTCACAAAGGTATAAAATTAAAAAGATAAGTCTCTTCTCGTTACGCTTGAAGATAAAATAAAAGATTTCGTGACCCGAATCGCCAGGTATATTAAGTAGGCTAAGACAACAATGGAAGAAAAAAAGATTTAAGGGAGCTGATAAATCAGGTACTGTAGGGGTAAATTCATTATTATTATAGTTAAGATTAATATTTAAGTAATAGTTACAGAGCGAGAGAGAGAGAGAGAGAGACTAAAACATTTAATGAGATCCTCCGAATTATAAAAAAAGGGTTAACTAATTTTAACCGTCAAGTCGTATTCGAACTGCGGTTTTTCACGACGCGAAAAACGAGTTGGTAAACAAAGTTCGTCCTACGAAATCTCAAGTAGATGGCGTGGATTGGTTACGGAACATTCCCAAAAAATCGCCAGGTCGGGTCGACTCGACGGCGAAAAATCCGGAGAAGTCCAGTCGACGTCACCCGAAGTCTAGTTGACGTCACCCGGATTCTTGGGCTGGTTTCGTCGAAGCGGTTGTTGAACCAAATGGGTGGTGTCTTCGCTCTCTTCCGCCCGGGAGACACGGTGCTTTTGGTGGTGTTGTAACGTTTGAACGGAAATTAATACCGAAAAATGTCCCCAAAGCGACGACCGAGCGCCCGAGTTGGATCACGTGACGATTTTGGAACTCTTTAGTTCGGATTACGAAAAAGAGTTTTCGCGTTGTAATTTAGTGTTCCATTTAGCACGAGACTTGCCGCGGTGCTATGCTAGACACCAAATCGGCCAAGTGCGCGGGCATTTTCTCTAAGTGACTTATCTAGAAAAATCAAGAAAAAAAGAGTTAGATATAAGTTCAATTTTAACGAAGTCTAGGTTTGGTTTTACAAAAAGGGCTGGTTTTCACTAGGCCATAAACGCAAAATCATTTTATTAGGCCTAACGGCGACGCAAAAATTTGTACAAGTTTGCGTTCGTCGTCGGGGCGTATGGTAGGCTCGTGAAAATAAACCTTTAACGTTAAAAAAGACATTTACCTCTAGAGGTGAGCAAGAGTTGGTAACGTTGTTGCCAGTCGGCGAGAGTACACCGAGCGGTTGTCGGTTGGGGCTGACGGTGTTGGGAGAAGCCGGCGCGCCGCCGATGTTGGTCCGGGCGGCCGGGTGCGTCTCCAGGGCGTTCTGCAAATCGACGATGTAGTCGATGACGTATTGGATGATTTCGAGCTTGCTAAGCTTCCTATTCTTGGGCATGTTGGGCACCAAATCCTTCAGCTTCGCCAGGAGAGCTTGCATCTCCTCCTGGGTGACGTCCGAGCGTCCTTTCGTCTTGGAGACCTTGTGCAGGTCGGACTTGGCGGGTACGTGCGTTGACGGTGCGGATTTCATTTTCGTCGTAATTTGGAGAGAACTTTCTGCGTTCTTGAAAAGGAAATGTCCGATAAATTTAATCCACCGATTCGAAGCGAATCACAAATAAAAACAACGTCGTCGGTAATCCAAATTGGAACGAAACGGCGCCGCGAGTACAAAACTTTCCGATCTACGATTGCGAAAGAACCGAGAAGTTGAGAGCGGAAAGTTCGCTAGAGATATCGAGCTAAAGTGATGACGACTACGGAGTCGGCCCGAGCTTTTATAGCCTGCGCTGATAAGAGGCGTGGCCTACGGGTTTCTCCGGGAGTGCGGGGAGGAGCCGACAATACGAGAAGCGTTATTGGTTCGCGGGCACCTCGTGGTACTCCGGGGATAGTCGGGGGTTATTAGCGAGCTCCGTCCGGCCTCAGCCGTAACTCGCGCGATTGAAAACCGAATGGAAAAGGGGGAAGAGAGAAGGGGGAAGGAAGGCAGCTTGGGCTTTAGCCGAGTCAATCACCCACCACCATGTGCTTTAGCGCCGTGAGAATTTCCCACACACGACGGAGCTGGCCGATGGTTCCGAAAATCCGAACACGGGACATCATCTTTGGGACGCGAGCCCAGGCACACGTGTTGCCATTCCGCCCCCCCCCCCCCCAGGCTCTTCTCTTTAGGCGCGATTATGCTATTGCAAATAGGGGGCCTGAATAGAGCGGGACTACATAGTGGAAGCAGCTGCGACGTAGTACTTCGCCGTGTATCCGCGTAAAACGCGTCGTATAGCGCAACTAGGCAGCTGCCTCGAGATAGTTCCGCCATCTAGTCGTAAACGGCCGCAACTCGGCTCGATTAAAAACTTGCGAAAAACTGTTTTGTTAAAGAGTACTCTGTAGGGGGATCGGATTTCTCAAGCGCCCGAAAAATGACATAAACTAAAGATTACGTTACCACCAGCAACCAAAACTTATCTTGCAGGAAGTAATAACCGCGAAAGAACCCTACTTTTGGGGAATCATAACAATCACAGGAATGGGATCAAGGTCGGCACTCGCCGAGATGTAAATCGGATTACAGACAAATGATTTTATGGAAATTTTCATTGTATATTTGGTTTTTTTTAAGTATTTATTTACTATAATAACATAGTATGTTGATACGAACTGCTGGTATCAGGGTCTAGTTTTAACAATTTGCAAACCTTTCGCAAAACGTCATTTATGTGTTAGTGTTGTCGAAATAAAATTATTTGTCTCTTCGTGTGCCCGGGTGTACCGCAAATTTCTCTTTTTTGTTTACTAGTACTTATTTCGACAAATTCGTATTTCAATTCAAACAAGTATTATCGCTTTTTAACCAGTATGCTGCTAGATAAATATTAAGTTGTCATAATTGGTTGATTTGTAAAATTATAATTATCAGTCTTTAAATAAATAAATAATCAGCTAGGCTAATACCTAAGGCACCACCTTAGGCCTAAGTCATCGAGCGACTTTTAAAGCGATTAATACAGATGGCCGGGTTACAATGCGTAGGAGGGTGGTGGCAAGCCCTTCATGCCACGCGAGCCAACAGCTACCTACACTAACTATTACCGTTAACATCAACAAGTTTTTATGGAAGGTAAAACCGAAGAGCTCGGGGGAAAACCCCTTAAACCAGTGGGGAGAGAACTTGCAAGCTCGACGGAGAAGGAATAGTTTTCAACCAGTGCCACAAGCTTGGATCGAACCCGGCTCCTCTTGCTATGAGGCTAAAGTGCTAACCACTCCACCACCGCACCTTTTCTTTACACTATAAATATATTACGTAAACTCGTCAAAAATTTAAGTCATTAAATGTTCGACGAAGTACAAACGGGAAAGTAAAACGTCTAAAATGTTAACGTGACTCCCGAAGTTGTTTTTCAAACTTCTAGAGTGCTCTGCTTAACCTCCAAATTCTTGATAACAAAAAATTCTACTTTCTACAAGAAATATTTTGGCAGCTCTACGTCCGTGCTTAAAAGACCTTACTTCGTTATTTCAAAATAAACGTGCAATTATAGAGAAGTTTTAATTTTAATGTGTGCTAAAACAATGTGTTAAATATTCACCGAACACGTTTCCGAAATCACGTGGTTGTTTAGCCCGATTCCCAAAATTTTGAGGTCCTTTAACTTGAAGTATTTTGAGTTTTGACCCGTTTATGCGATAAAAATAAAATAAAAATATTGTAGAATGACTTTGAAACTAACAAAAAGATTAAACCGGTAAAATGAAATGGTTTATAACCTCTGCAGACGAGTTCAAAACCGGTTAAGTATATCAAAGTTTTATATTTATGTATTTCAATATAAAAATACATTTCGGTTTACTAAACGGAGTCTAAAGCCAGTTTCATATGCCACCTTTATGTGATTTAATTTCAAGCAATGATTATGTGTACCGAAAATTCGTCTGCTTTTGATTCAACACAGACCATGTCTAAGTTTTGGGAATAAAAAGTAGACTAATTTTTGCTTCAAACCATGCGAGGGTAGTAGCAGAGGCTAATGCTATTGCACCGTATTCTTCGGTACCTGAATAACTGTATTTTACAAGTCTACGAGCGCGTGCTTGTTTCGTCAGAAATTTCGGATTTTCTAGAGTGCCCGAAAACTCTTGTGGCCAAGAGCACCATTTCATATATCTCTACTTTTTAATCATTTTATTTTATAGAAACATCTATGGTGGTGGTTTTTAGTGTAAAGTTAGGACTAACTATTAAAATTATCGAAGCTATTTTAAGCCTTGAATTAGATTTAAATTTTCCGATAATGTAATTCCTTAATACAAATGACCCAAATCAAACCTAAAATTGTCTAAATTCCATATTTAACACTTTTTTTGCATTATACTTACATTTAGCAATGCGCTTTCAAAATAACAAAAGATATATTTCTTATGATTCATCCAATCATCCCATGATGGTTTTATAAGACAAAATGATAGAGAAGACTTCATGTGCCTTCATGGTTGTACGAGGTTTAATTATCAATAATTTTATTACAACTCAAAGAAATTAAGCGTATCTTGCCGATTTGATTTTTATCAAAAGTATTATCTTATTAAAAATTTGGTCTAATTATTAAAAATAACATTTTTGAAATGATTGCTGACTTATACTGTAACTTGAAAATTTCAGTGTTGTAGCTGCTAATAACATTCTAAACCTATAACTGCTTTACAGAGACTAACCGTGTACCAAAAAAACTAACTGCACAGCTGTAAACATACGTTTTTTGGTTGCAGAATCCATCTAATATTGTACCTAAATTAACTATTCCATCCTACGAATGTGCAACGAAAAATTAATTTTTGTGCATCAACATATTTTTGGAAAAACATTTAGCCCTTTCCCAGGTAGAACACTGAGAACAGAAGGTAAAACGTCATAAATGTACTCTTTTTATTCGCTTGTTGCGGAGTATTAGGGCTAATCTTTTTACTCCTTCTGAAAAAGAGGTGTAAATTAGTGTGATAATCCTGAATTTATCTGCTAAAAAGGCCACAGTCATCCATTATCGAAAAACGTTTTTACTCGAACTATTCGCCACCACAGAATCGGAGTGAAATGACGTCATTGCCTTAGGTTTCTTACCCTACTCCGAAATCACGGAACAAGCAAGGGGGGGGGGGGACCACGTAAGGTAACCGCGTAAAGTTCGAGTAATTGGTCTATCTTAAACTCTTCAATTAGTCCTAACAAAAGAAGTCTTCGAGTATAAAGACCGTACAAAAACGAGCTAAAACGGTAAATTAATTTGGTAAATTATTCTCACTTTGGAAGAAAGGCTGGAGCGTTTGTTAATGGTCGAGGAAGTGGCGACGCCAAGTCGGAGAACGCGCGCCAGAGAAAGCCAAGTTGCTTTTATTATTTCACGGGCGCCAAATAGCGGCCATTGTCAACGAAACCCAGCGAGAAAAAACAGAATAGCTGCCCAGCCGACAAAAAGAAGAGAGAAACATTCGAAAAATGAAGAATGGAGGCCGCGAATGTATTTATAAATTGGCCGTCGTGTTAAAATATTTGGGAAGGGGCTGCTACTCCTTGGATACAAAAACCCCGGAACCGAGCTTCCAGCGTATTCAGTTCGTCCGGCGCCAGACTGTCGGTTGTCCGGCTGGGCCCGAGCCAACTACCATTCTCGAGAAAGGGCTGCCCATAAAACCCGCTCCCCTTTCAACCTTCCACCTCTATTCTCAAATCCTCGGGACGACACCGAGCACCGCGAGGAAAGCGAAATTGACGGTGCAGTCTGCTTCGTACACGCTCGGGGTGAAGATCGCGGTTGGCTTAGATACGTCAGAGGGATGACCCCGTAACGAATAACAAAAAACCCTGGTTTTTTAGTGCCAAGAAAATATTGCTCTACATTCTTGGGGTACACACACACGCGAGGAGGAGAGGAGGTGGCCGCGTAAAGTGGTTGTCGGGAGGGATTGAAAAGGTTAAGACGTGCCCCGCGAAGACGCTACTGGAGAGGTGGACGGCGGACCGGGTGCGTCGCCGACAGTCCGGCGCCAGCGTCCGGCTGCGGGACCCGTCAATCACCGGCCAGGGGAGGGGGCACTTCAAACGCGATTGCCCGACGCGACGGAGGAGTGTTGCGAGGGAAAAGGCCCATTACAAATCGACACCTTCCAGGCGCGGAAATCCAAATGTTTCGCGTCGCCGTAGTCAGTCGGGAGGATCGCCGTGCCCTGCCCTGCCCTTCCCCGGACACCTGACTCCGCGAAACTAGGACCGAGTGAAAGGAATTCCCGCTGATATCACTCTACTGCCCTCGTTTGCAAGTGCAACGCGATGGACAATGGAATTTTACTTAATTTTCAACATACGGAACAACTGGTAGATTCCGTTGCGTTTGCGCTTTGCACATATTTTTTGATCCCGGATTTTCAGTTGGACATTAAATGATTACCAAATTAGAACTCCCCGGTGGTCAAAATAAAATTTAGATTTAATTAATAGTCTTTGTCGATAGCTACGCCGCAAAATTTTCATTTTGAAAACGAAAACATTTGAGAGAGTTGCCTTGCCTGCCTTCCGGCCTGTATCTCCATAAGGAAAATGGCCGACGATTACGCCGCCGTAAATATTTTACTAAACTGATCGGCGGCGTTTTTGACCGAGGGGTCGGACATTTACACTTTGTCTAAAATCACAAAATCTTTCAACTCTCTCTATGGGAAATTAACATTGAAATCCCAAAATCACTTCAAAAAGTAATGATAAAATCGCCAAAATCTCTACGAAATCGCGAAATCCCGTACAAAATAATGGCAATTGTCCGACCCCTCGTTTTTGACCGTTATTTTGAATTATCGACTAAGACTATCCATCAACATTTCAAGTATTTAAAAATAAAATAATATTTCAACTAAGAATTATGTCTCTACGTAACTTAACAAAATTAATTTTAGATAATGAATGTATAAGAGTCAAGTGAAGCGACGAGTCTTCAAGGATTCCAAATATCCCATTTTGCATATTGTGCAACCAAAGACGAAGGTTTCAATCCACTGCGTCCCGGATTTCGGCACCAGAACATTTCGAATTAATCGCTTAGCCATTCATTTAATATGTAAATTACTCATAAGAAACTATAATTAGAAAACGCCGCGTAACGCAACGAGCAACCATTCGCGAACCACATATAACTTCACTAATTATAAAGACTTATATTTTCCAAAACAAAAACAAAGAAAAAATATATCAACGATGAAAACCTTCAAAAAAAATTTAATAAAAGACCTCTTGTTTCCAACCACCTGCTCCATAAACAAAAACGTCTAATCATACAAAACATTATTCAAATTCTACCTTAGAGAGATTTAAGTAAATACTTTAAAGTTATCTTAACGAAACGTCTACGTAACGCTGTGAAGGCTTAAGCGTAAGAAACGTCGGGTATTTAACCTCCTTACAATCGGCATTAAAAACAACTCCGGGCTATTTATAACTCGAATGGTACTGAAATTAAATTTCCAAAGCGAGGTGACACACGCCGATTCAAAATAGGAAAACAACAAAAAAGGGGTCTCCAATTAGAAAGCAATCGGTCTTTGAGACCCGGCATCCAACCCGAGGCTGTATTGCGAAGTAAGGAAAAATCATTGTCCCGATGCATCAAGATTTCCTCGTTAGATACATCCTCGACATCGGCAGAATCGACACAGACATAAGCGTAAAAAGTGAAAAACAACCGGCCTCGGGTCATCGTCAGAGAGAGGCTGTGGACCGGTTTCACCCGTTCCCCAAATTACCATTTTAGTGCAGTGGAAAAAATAAGTAATAGAAACCCAAGATCTATTATTGTTATTTCGTCCAGGATTTGCCGCTGATAATGATAGGCCTGTGGAATAAACATTCCGTCGTTTTTATTCCGTCTGTTTACTATCTGATGATACGCCGTTGATAGTCACTTTACCAAAGGGTACGTTGAAAAATAAGAGCTAGACGAAAATGTAATTAGAAAATTTTAAATTACTTTTTTTCCTTTCCTTGGTTAATATTATTGGATAGTCATTCGTTACAGTTTATGGGACGTTTTTACCCCAGCAACAGGACCAGCGTTTAGGGTTATGTGTTCCTGTTTGAAACATGATTGGTTGTTTAAAATAAGTTGCATTGCTTTGGTTGTTTAAAATAAGTTTCATTGCTTTGGTTGTTTAAAATAAGTTTCATTGCTTTGGTTGTATAAAATAAGTTGCATTGCTTTGTTTGTTTAAAATAAGTTTCATTACTTTGGTTGTTTAAAATAAGTTTCCTTTGCTTTGGTTGCTTAGAAAGCGATTCCTTGCTTTGGTTGTTTAGAAAGGGATTCCTTGTTTTGGTTGTTTAGAAAGGGATTCCTTGCTTTGGTTGTTTAGAAAGGGATTCCTTGCTTTGGTTGTTTAGATAGGGATTCCTTGCTTTGGTTGTTTAGAAAGGGATTCCTTGTTTTGGTTGTTTAGAAAGGGATTCCTTGTTTTGGTTGTTTAGATAGGGATTCCTTGCTTTGGTTGTTTAGATAGGGATTCCTTGCTTTGGTTGTTTAGATAGGGATTCCTTGCTTTGGTTGTTTAGAAAGGGATTCCTTGTTTTGGTTGTTTAGAAAGGGATTCCTTGCTTTGGTTGTTACAAAACTCGAATCATTTAAAAGTTTATAAAACTCTTCGTCATATTTTATTTTGTGTAGCATTACAATTTGAATTAAAATATTACAACAAAACAATTGTTGATTAATTATCTTAAATTACAAATGTTTCAAACTGCCTAAAATGTTTTTAATAAATCTGTTTATTAAAATGGTTTTTAAGCATTTGGTTTAAAACTTGTCAACTCTAATGTGTATTAAGGGAACGAAACAGTTTTCGCGATTTTAAACAAAATATGGCGTTTCTAAAGAAGAAAAAACATTGACATTCATTGGTACAAATCTTGTGGATGGACTAAATCAAATACAATAGGCCTTTCCATAAAATATTTCAACGTGCTTTCACTTTTTTTCTACGTCACCCACCACCAATTTCGCTAAACCTAAACAAAAAGTTAACTGTACTTTTAGCATTTTCCGGTAAGATTTCCAAAAATATTGTACACGGAGCTCGGGTTAGGCTTTGTGACTTCGGAGTTCAAACTGATTTTAATTAATTTTCGATACCAATTAAAGGAATTATTATTGCAATACTCATATCACCTATGTTAATACTTAGATATTTATTTGCTAGTATGTTACGATAAACAACAATCTTTACCTGATACACTACTGTGGCTGTCAATGAAATGTTAAGCCTTAGTTCACAAGGCTATAAACATTAACTGTTAAACATCATCTAATCCGTGCCAAATATTTCGTTATTTTAAATATTAAAATCATCTCCTTTTGTGACTTTAATAAATTTGTTTTATCAAGTGTTTAATATCACTTGCATTAATTTTAATCCACCGTGTTTTGTAAATACTTACACTCGGTAGCAGACGACATACCGAACTCCAGAGTTGAGCGAGGGTAAAAACAAGGAGTAATATATATAACGTTGATCTAAATCATCCTTGCAAAAACAGTTTTCCTTCCCCCTCTTACCGTAACGGACATTTTATGGAAAGGTTTATTATTTACGCTAACGAACATTTTGCAACAGCTAACCAGGTCAATAAGCCATTTGTTCGATTTATCAGTTGTATCTCCACCGAAGTTAAAACTTAAACCACTTGCAAGAACTATGATTAACTATACAAGTACTTTTTTCTGAATTCCTAATGGATCCATTAAAACCATAAGTCTATAATTATGTTCCATAAGTAAGTCAGTTAGTCAATATAATTACTGATAGCAACGTGTGGAGCGATGTAGTGCCGAAAGGGCATATATTACGTCTAATGACTTACAAGGTGTATTTGTATACCCGAGGTGTTTATTGCCGATTTTGTTCAAAGTCTGGCGTAATATGAGATATGAAATATCCCAAAATGAGACGTTGCACTACCCATTCGATTTGCCATGGCAACCGAAAATGTTTTTAATCACTCTAAACAAAAATAAGAATTTTTTCTTATTTGACACAAAAAATTTCCAATTTACCCAAACTTGATGAAATTTACCTAAATGTGGTCCAAATTACCCATTTCGTGATTTTCAAATTTAAAAAAAAAATTCGTGAAACTGAGAAAATCCCATCCTTTTTTAAATGGAGATTTTGGTTATAAGTGGTGAAAAACATTTTCGGTTGCCATGGCAAATCGAATGGGTAGTGCAACGTCTCATTTTGGGATATTTCATATCTCATATAGGTCTGCATTACGCTCGACTTTGAACAAAATCGGCCATAAACACCTCGGGTACTCTCCTTGTTAGCTCCAAGTCCAACAAAAACGCGCGGCCAATCTTAAAACGTCTCTAGCGATAGATAGGGAACTTCTACAATTACGCGCAAAACATGTATTTAAATTAGTGCTCGGAATTGTTTATTCATTATCCACAAATTTTCCGATTTATTTAAAAAACGTTGGTAAAAAGAATATCATTTTAACTTATTTAATTATGTTTTTACGCAACCAAGCATTTATTTGAATAAAAGTGGTATTTATTTAAATAATTGTTTGTTTTATTTAAATAATAGGCTTATTCACTTTCGATTATTTAATCGAATGCCGAGCTCTAATTTAAATCAATACAACCCTTTTTACTATTTCTGTTAATAACGATTTAATTTTAATTTAATCGCTTAAAGTATCAAAGTAACGCGCATTCGTCAATATAGCTTCGAAAGTTTGCTAGTGTT